>NC_137940.1:7157058-7272058 GCF_963969265.1 Rhamphochromis sp. 'chilingali'
GTATGTTATAGTGTACACAGTATGAAGTATGTTATGAATATTCTATAACTATAAGTATGTACAGGCTGTACATCTAAATGTGTTTACGTAGAAATAAGATCAAGTTCAGCAACATCTAAAAGGTGTATTTCAACTTAAGTTAACCAGTGCAGACAAGCACAAAGAAGTACACTAAAGGCTTTTAAAACCTGAATTAATAGTTTGCTAGAATTTAGCAGGATAAAGGTGGGTACACCAGTAATCACTGGGACCCAGGTGTGTCTCAGTTTTCGTGCGTGCAGTTCAGAAAGATGATAATAATGAAGCCAACAAAATTCCCCTCAATTCTTCTGCAAAATCTTTAAAGCTGTAATTTAAAGTTCCTGCAAAGTCCACTCAATGCAGAAGCTATCAGAAGCAAACCTTTCTCTTTTTTCTGTTTCTTTTTGCTTAAATTTTACTTGTACTTTTATTCATGTGTTTGTTTTAATGATGGCTTTTAGGAGTGCCATTACAGAGGGCACTCATTTACTTGAGTGACAGGTGTATCAGCTTATTATTCAGGTCTTGTTCCGCCATCGTGACTGCCAGCAGTGAAACTAAATCTTCAGAAACTGGTTGATGAAGTTGTTTGTTTCTAGTTTAGATTGAAATGTATGTTTTAAAAAGCACCGTCGTATCCTGATCATTTAGTTTTCAATATGTTCCATCTCCACTGTTGAAATACTCGGGACAGACACATATTCATACAGAGTTAGGAGTAATTGTACCCATCATACCAAGCGGACCCTATAAACAGTGCTGTATTATAAATAATCAAAACATCATTTTGTTGTTATGCCTCGTCAAGGACAGATTTATGTATGGCCACTGTGTTTAAAACTACATCTGGAAACTTTTGAGTTCTATTATAATAATTTGCATCAGCTTTTTTGGATTGATCTTTAATTGTAATACATTAATCTACAGTAGCTTGCAATTTTATCAGTGAAATCAGCAAATATTTGTCTGATAAATGTTTTTTTTTGCTGAAGAAATAAGAGACGATAAAAATGGAAATGTTCTTTTAAAATAAAGGCAACTCATAACTAATTACAATCAATGAATAAATGGACTTGCATCACTGGTGGAAAGTAAATGTCCATGTTGTGGGAGTATGACAAATATACAATAATGCAAATATTGTGGGGACAACTCATAAATGCACAGTAACTCCCATGAAATGGCTATTGCAGAATCTATAGTGCATAAGGAGACATATACTATATGCACTGTGTGTTTTGATACAGTGCATTGTTTGAGTAAAATTAATAGAGACAGTCCTAATATCTTCTGCAACTGGAGAGAGCATGGTAGAAAAAGTATTTGGATCTTAAGTAAGACTATACATAGTCAGAATACACAATTACACTGTGGCATTACAAGCAGGGGTGTTTCTGGGAGGTTTTTTGTACATTTGACATTTTTACTAGAAATAAAAACCAAGCAAAAAGAATGAACTATTTAAATATATTTTTGGTTACAAAAGTAAAGAATTGTAATTTTAGTAGAAGTAAATATCCTTTGTTGAGGGTTTGCAAAGCAATGGAGTTAGAACATGTCAAGCAGTGGACTAACCCACTGTGATGTGCATGGAGGGAGTCCATACTGCTGGTAACTAATAGGCTTTCACTGCATGTAATATTATTTAAGATTAAATAGTGGGACACTGTCACCCCAGGTCCCCCCCTTTACTCAATCCCTGGTTTCAAAAGGGGAAAAAAAACATTTGCACACCATTTGGCTCCTATTTAATAATTTTAATTCTTAAAGCATTCCTACAAAGGCAACGTCTCAATCAGTCGTATTTTCTTCAGGCACACATACCTGTCTTAAATTGGATCCAAATACTGTGAAGAGTTTCCCGTCTTTGAATACATATTATGATTTTCTTTTTCTTCTTTTTCCTTTTATTTTTAACAAATTTGGGCTGTTACCTAAAAGATTTTGCTTCAATGTGTGCACACTTTGTCTTTTTTACTGTTTGTTATTTATTGTTGTGTTATTTAGAGAGTCTAAAAGTTTATTTGCAATGGCCTTTCCTAGATATGCCTTTAAATAACATAAACCTGGGACATATACACGATAGGAAGAACGCAAACAGTTTTTTAAAAGGCAAAATAACAAAACTTATAGTACAGTGAAGCATCATAATAATTATGGAAGTTGCATCAAAGATAGATTTAAGCACAGCAAGCACGGCCTGGTCGTGTGATATTTTATGAGGTCATCATTTGTCTTAATCTACAAGGAGTATTTTAGCATTTTAAGTGCTTCAGTAGATTAGGTTTCCCCACTGCTGAGCAGCGTCCTGTGTCCTCTCACTTTAAGTTTGCTGCACATACCCACTGACATTTTCTTCATTGTTTAAACTTTTATATTTGGACCACTGCCACGCATTTTAAATTCTGAGTATGTGGCTCCGAATTTGTACTCTGTTGTTTGTGTGGCCTCTTGAACTGAGTGCCTCTGTCATCCCTGCACCATATGTGCCAGCATTTAACTACTACACAAATTGTTGAAACATCTCTGCACAAGACATGCCAAGACAAACTTGTATACAGTACACTCAGCCTAATTCTGCTTGATGAGTGAAGTAATTCAGATGGCAATCCGCTGGCTGCCAATAATGTGCACTAGTTCAGTCCCCCTGTCACTCATGTTGGTCTGCTGATGGTACAAAAGGACTCCCTCGCTTCCCTCTTGACTTGCTCCACACAGAGATGTGACTGGAGATAGAATTATGCATTTTTCATGAGGCTCCAAATGCAACTATGCTCACTGCTTCTGCTCAGGCTGGGCTATATTTTGCTCTGTCGATACCTTCAGCTTTTTATGATTTGAATGCTCACTCGTGGTGTGGCAAACAAGCTTAGCGAATAATCGTGTGTTTTTAGACGCCCTCATATAATTGCTGTTTGGCTTTTTGTTTTTAACTTTCTTCTCATTTAAGATCTTTTCTTCCCTCCTACTCATACTGTAACATTATAGCTGTATTTCAGTTTTTCTAATGATTTGTATGGGGTCAGTCCTTAATCTTTTGTGCACGTATTGACATCTTGATCACTCTGTACATATACGCAGTTCATAAAAGTATAAATTATGGATTGCATCTGCAGATTTTGGCTATAGCTTTCAGACAGTTCTCATTATTTTTGTAAATGTTCTTTCCAGGCCGGGCCGTTATACATACGTCGAGGAACATCATCAAACCCACTCAAGATAGAATAAAACGGAACGGTGTCTAAATTTTAATGAAATGACAAAGTAATACTGATTAATTAGCTCACAAATTGACAAGAGTGTGAAATGAAATCCAAAAAAAGCTTCTATTCAGGTTCAGGGCACAACTGTAGTAACAGTGTTAAGTAGGTGTATTTATGACTGGAGGGTGTCGATTGTGCATAACCAGTGAATGCCAATTAGCCTAATTGGTTGTAGATAATTCGTTTTGTGGATTACAAACATAAAAAATTAAGTGTGTGTGTGTGTGTGTGTGTGTGTGTGTGTGTGTGTGTGTGTGTGTGTGTGTGTGTGTGTGTGTGTATAGATATAAAGTAAAACTATACTTTATATAACTCGTTTTTACTTTTCATTTCTCTGTTGCTAACTTTAGGCACAAGACCCTCAGGTGCTGGAACAACTGTCCAAAAACATCACTCGCATGGGCTTGACCAACTTCACCCTCAACTACCTCAGGGTAAGTAGTGTGTGTGTGTGTGTGTGTGTGTGTGTGTGTGTGTGTGTGTGTGTGTGTGTGTGTGTGTGTGTGTGTGTGTGTGTGTGAATGTGTGTCTGTCTGACAATGTCTATGACTGTCATTCTGCTTTTTGTTTTTCTTCTCATCTTGTCACACTTGATGTGCACTGAGGAGCAATTCTTGTCCATATTTAAACACAGTAATTCATGTTTCTCATAATTTCTAAGTATCTTGTATGCTTAGACTGAATAAACTTATATATTCATGTTTTGTCATCGTTAATGTGATCTTTTGGCACTATTACATTATACGGGCTACGATTAATCTTTTCTATTTGCAGATATATTGACTGTTTGAATATATAAGTTTGACTTGAACATCATTTCTAGACATTGTTTCCACTCCTCAGTTATACTGTTAGTGCAAATGTACCTATTTTCTCTTTTTTTTACTAGCTGCTGCTGTTATTTATGTGCTGAACACAGTGAAACTTAAGCGTATAATTTCAAAAGTGCATGGCATCAAAACAAAAAGAAGTACTTATTTATTCTTTACTGTCTGCATATACGTGTTTTTGTACCTGACCGCAGCAATATAATTTACGGAAATGGGAAGTATAAGCCGACTGAATACATTAGTGATTATTTCACAACGCTCTGTTTGTGTTTTTCGACACCACAGTTGACTGACAGCTACGATTTCCAAATGGGGGAACAAGAGCGAGCGGGAGAGAGACGGGGAGAGGGAAGAATTAATTGGATACAGAAAATTAGCATAACGTTAATGAACGCTCCCTGTTGAGACTCATAATTGTGAAATGGCGCGCGAATCAGGGAACGGCACCTCCGCTGCTTATAATAACTGAGTGAAGAAAGACACACAGAGGGGGTGAGAGGGAGCAGGGTGACTGTTTTTGTTTTTCTATAACAATGATCGTCCATACAGAAAGTAGCTGCTATGTGGCTGAAAAAGAAAAAAAAATTCAAGTATCTGTAATTAGTTGCTAAAGCTTTAGTTTCTGGTCTTTCTCTGTTTTGTTGATTCATTTGGTCAGTGCTTGGCAAATGAAACAACGATTGTGTCTTGCTTTCTGTTTGCTGACACCATGCATTTCATGGAAGAGGTTAAGCTGTTTGTGTCTAAACAGTCGCAGCTTGACTCGAACTGTGTCAGCCCTCCGAACCTCAGATGTATTTCAGAATACAGTGTGGTTTTATTTCAAATGGAACAGAAAATGTGAAACACAACAAATGATTTAGCGTTGTTTTGAGGTTTAATTGAATTTCAGTAATAATGAAAACAAGCTGCACATTATTTCATGTGTTAAATAGTAATATTTGCGAGAAATTTTCGGTTTAAAGGGGCGTCAGGAAGGCTGAAGACTCATTTATCCTGTAGCGGTGAATCTGTCTGTTTTCTATAGGTGCATAGATTTATGATCCCATTTCAGCTGATAAATGTGATTTTTAGGTTGCTTTTATTAGACAGTTTCATTTCTTATTTTTCACAAGAACAACTGCCAACTGATTTCCTTTCTTTCCAACACCCAATTAACCGTCTTACGATCCCTTTAGATTCATTGTCTGACCTCTTGTAGCAGTCCTGATATTCAGGTTGGGAATCACTGCTGTGTAGTCACTATTTTTCACTTTGCAAATGATATTTTCCCCTTACTGTTATCTGAAGGTGTCAAGGTAAAATACACCCTTTCCTCACATTAAACTAGCAATAATGTGTGTCTGGAAAAGACCTTTCCCAGTGTTTATCAGTCCTTCTAAAGAGACTGACAGTTTCCTGGCTTAGGGGTTACAACCGGCCTTTCTCTTACTCACAGAGGCACACACACACACTTTCTTTCTTTTTTCATTTGGAGTATTTAAGCCTTTCCATGTATTGGAGCTGCCGACTTCCTACTATTCAGCCTGAAAATAGCCCTTGTTTTCAGGCTGAGAGCCAGGGCTTGTTGGCTGAGCTGGGGAGGGATATTACTGTGTCAGAAGGGAACTATCAGAGGAGAACATGGGATTAGTCTGCTACAGGGATGTTCACTTTACCTCGAGCGGCATGGCATCAAAACACTGCCGTCCTAACAGAGGGAAAAGCAACAGACGTGGTTATGTTTATGTAGGATAATTTGGCGTTAGCAGCTGAGTCTATGGTTGTTAGAATGACTAAGTTTAAAGCCCCTGTCTGGTCAGTGGTTTGAATATCCATCATGGTAAAACATGATTCCTGGTATTGCTGTCGACTTGAATAAAAGCCTCCAAAGCTATTGTAATCAAAGGAGCAGTGTAGATAACACATACAGCCCGTGATAAAAATCTCCTTCAAACTTTAAACTTTTCTTAGTTTTTCTTCTTCTTTTTTTATTCTGTGTTGCTGTACAGTACATCTGAAGATGGGATGAGCATGTTGATTAGAATTGACATCAGAATAGCAGGAATGGTGTGATGCTGAAGGTCACATGAGATCATTTGAGCATGCAGTGAATGATTAATAGTCTCCTTTCTCTCAGTAATGACTGTTAGAGTGCCCTTGAGCAACCTACTAGGCCACGCCTACTTTGACTGCAGCAGTTTTCACCTTGTATCACAATCTTATTGGGATACAGTAGAAACAACTATTCGTTTTCCGGTTGGCAGCACTATAGTTATGAAGCTGCAGTGGCCCAAATGACTGACACCAGACTGAAGACATTATTTGTTGTATGATTCTAGCATGTTGTGAAATGTGTTACTTCAGTCTTCCTAAATGCATCTTGGAACAAAAGCTAGCAGCAGTTGTTTCAGTAAATGTCCAGTGGCAGCATATGATTGTGTTATATAGATAAAACCATCTAGCTATGAACATTGATAGGAATTAGAACCTGTAGAAGCAATTTTATGGTATATAACTCCAGCAGTAGAGTCCTAGAGGCAGTTTTCGCCACTCCGTAGCCATCTTGCTAACACCTCTAAGCAGTTATGTGGGCAATTACTTTAAAGTTGCTATCTAAATAAATTGGGAGATGGGCACTTCATCGGTCTTCAGGACATAAAAAACACTTGTAGGATCAACAGTAAAATTTGATTTAAAAATGCTTTAAAGTTTGGTAACTTTACACAAAATAAGTTTTAAAAGCTTGAATCCATGAAAGTTATGCTTTTATGTTTGAGTTTTAACTTTAGCTGTATAGTTTCATTAAAAGAGTTCAGAGTGCCAACTGATCATTGTGGCTGAAAAAATGACAATTCATACTACAAGAAAATGGATACATTTTATGTACATCTCTGTTAAAGTAAGAAGTGGATACACTAGCTACCTGCGTGGTAGCCAGTGTGAATTCATTCTCTACAGCATCAGTTATAACCGAGCAATTAATTGGCTCTAATATATAATTTGGATGTTTGATTGTGATATTGAAAACAAAATAAATTAGATAAAACAAGAGATAAAATATTTTCCTATGATGCTCTCATTTTGCTTTGGTTTTTTTTTTGTTTTAGATTGAGCATACCCTGGGGCACTTTTCAACTCTCCCTGAAAGTCCAAGCTGTTTCACTGTTTAGTTTAGCTCAAGCCAACATGAGCTTTTGATCAACAAGAAATATCTTGAAAAAGTTCATCTGGCGTCTCTCTCTGGCATCTACTTTTGGTTGGTTGTTACTTCAGCTCTACTTGTGACTGCTGTGCTGACAGCTCTGCACATCGTGTCTCTTTGGCAAGGACTTCATTATGCTCAGAACGGAATTCCCTGCATTTTAAAAACACGTGTCTGAAAATATGAATGTGTAATAAGTCATGTGTACAAGTCAAACCATACGTGGAAGTAAGGCATGAAACACGTTGATATCAAAGCATATGAGTAAATATTATGTTACTTGTTTATTAAGTATTCTGCTTTTGTCTAGCCCCGGTCTGTCTCCAAAGTGAAGGTCTGCAGGCCAGCTTACAAGACAGGTTTTAAGCTCAAAAACACCCCCTTGTCTGCTCCTAAATCCCAGTGAAAACCTTGTGTACACCCCCACATCCACCTCTTTTTTTCATTTATCTCTTACATTTAAAGTTAAGTTTATGAAAGTACCATGTAAAAACACCCATTTTTCAATGTCCAGTAAACACACGTTTGTCGAGAATAATGTGAGCGATCAAGATTATAATATTAACCAAAATACTTCAATACTTAATTCTTTTTTCCCTTCTTTCATGATCTGTCTCCATCTCATCCTATCCCTAGCATCCTTGTCGGTCACACCACCTTCTGCATTTCACTATATTTACCAGCCTTCTCTCTTTTCTACATGATATCTCTGTCTTCAACATCCTTTTCCAAATATAGCCACTATCTCTCCTGTACACATGTCCACTCCACCTCAGCCTCACCTCTCTAGCTTTGTCTCCAAATTGCTCTACCCAATTACCAAAGCACTGTAATTGTGATTTTTTTTTCTTCTTCTGTATTCCACCAACAACACAACTGGCATAGAAAACAGGTTATTTTTTTCATTTATAAAACTTTTATTGCCATGTCGCTCACTTTTAATGTATTTTCTATTTCCTGCTTACTCTGTTTTTTGTTAACAACGTTCATCATTGTTCTCTAACTTTAACCAAAAAGTTATTGTAGTTATTGTAGTCAAACTTTGTGATGCCCTAACTCAAACAAAACCCTTTTTCCCTAGGAGGGACAAAAATTCTTTTCATTTATCAGTTTTCAAAAGCAAATTGTGCCACTGTGTTGATGCAGGCCTTGATCGGAAAGTGCTTATGTGAACGTGTTAAAGATGGCAATTAAGTATTGTGTTTTTGAATCAGCCTCAAGTTGTTCTGCGGGGTAGATTTTTCAGACCAGAATGTAATATAAGGTCAGAATCTAATTGTAGCCTGTGTCAGGAGAACATCTATTTCACTTAAGACAATTTCAAGTTCTTATAAGCAGTGCACTCCGTGGCTGCAAATTGCAACACCACCAGAGGGGATCTATTCCACATAGCACCTGCATGTGCAACCTCCAGAGTCAGCTAGTCCTGAGAAGTAAAGAACAAAAATATTCCATGTAGAAATTAACCAGTTTTAACATTTTGACTAGTTTGTTAGATTAACTGATAATTTTAATTTGGCCGTCAGTGTGAACGTGAGCTTGAATGGCTCTCTATCTCTCTTTGTTAGCCCTGTGATTAACTGGTGACCTTACCAGGGTTTACCTGCCTTTCAGCCTCCCTGTGACCCCAAGTTTGATAAGCAGTTTACAAAAATAGATGGATGGATGTTGCAGAACGTTTAATGCTCAATTTTTCCTAGACAGACAAAAGTGAGTCAGAAAAACAGAACCGTTTTATTCAGTTAGAGGATATGAACCAGGCTAGCTGACTGGAGTTTGATCCTAGTATTTTCCTGTGATTGGTTTAATGCAGGCAGGCCTGCAACTGGCCAATGGCTGTCCTCCAGCTACACCAACAAGCATCTGGATGGTTACTGCTGCTGAACAAGTTGGGCTGACCAACTTGTAATGCTATCCAGATGTTATCTGGATAAGCTTATCCTGATGTATTTAAAATGACAAGACGACCCCTGATTCCTCCTACAAGATATCACCAGAGATTTACAGTTTTCCCCTAGATGAATACTGTACTTAAAGTCTCCTTAAGAGCAGAATATTGTTGGAGGACAGTGTGGGAACGATGAGGCCAGTCTGAGTTGGCTGTGTCTAAAGCAGAAACACTCAGACACACACATGTCCAAGTTTGTGTGCATGAATTTGAATTTTCTATGAATTATAAACAGCTCAACAAAGACTGCTTATATTTAAAAGCCTTACCCTGCACATCATTCTGTTTCTCTGTGAAACACTTTCTAATAGTAACCTGTTTTCTAAAGGTACTATATTAATAGTATCCATAAAACCTAGATTTACTGCCTAATGAATAACTCCCAATCTGTATGTGCATGATTAATTAGACAACAAACTCATAATTTTTATGTTTGTTTGTTCTTTTTACCTTAATAAGAACAGCAGCGGCATTAAGATGACAGTGTCTGTCTCCTCTAACGAAGTGTGTGGCTTGTGCTATTGTGTTTGCAGTTGTGTGTCATCCTGGAGCCCATGCAGGAGCTCATGTCAAGGCACAAGACCTACAACCTCAGCCCCCGGGACTGTCTCAAGACATGCCTATTCCAAAAATGGCAGAGAATGGTAGCCCCACCAGGTAACTACCCATTACCTTATACACAGATTTAGAAGAATGTGTTTTCAGTTAAAGCTGTTTTACTGTGCAGTTCATGTAATAATAATTAATTGAAAGTGAACATTTGATGTTCCAAGTGGCATTAACTAGATTGGATAATGACAACATCTTCTTAAATGTTCAGATCCAAGCCCAAGATCTAATTGTTTCCTCTACTGAGCTTTTAAGATTCTTCCTTTTAACAGCTTTTAATTCCAGCCCGTCACTCTCTGTGTGGGAATCTGAATATTTTCACTCAGAATGTGTTTTCATTGCATCATTTATGTTCCCAAATTTGCCATTATATGTCTTAATCCCATAAATATGTTTTGCCTGTCAGGTATATGAAATTAATCAGAATTCAGGGTTGCCTCTTGAATCTCAGCCTTGCCAATCTTAACGAGCCTCTTAGCTTTCTATGATTGATGTTTGCAGGGTGGTTTCTGAAAAGTACCAGGCTTAAATTGGCTGTGTGGTTCTTAAGCTGGAGAGAAGGAGTAAGCCGAGGTTTTTTTGGGAAGGGGGGGGGGGTTTGGACACATCGGAGTGGCTGCAAATTACAGCAATGCTTAGCGAGGCGTGACGAGATGTCTTTAAAAACCAACACCAGTCAAAAAGCCTTTGACTCAGACCTGTGTAACTTTAATTAAGAGTGCTGGGTGTAATCAAACTAGTAGATCCAGCTCCCTGGCCAGCGGCTCCCCAGCGTCGACGACGTTCTTCAAAGAAAAGAAAAAAGAAAACAGAGAGGGAAAAAAAACAGAAGGCATTTTATGAATATAAAGTCTTAGGGAAAAAAACAGACTCCTGTATTGATAGTTAATTGTGCTCATGGTATAAAAATACAGCTTAATATGAAATCCCCCGTAGCTGCTAAAGATTCATCATATACCAAATAGAGTTATTTATATATGTTTATTGTGTTATTTGGCTTGGTAGCGTTTATGTGGGAGTGCTGGCTCTGAACCGCCGTGTAAAAATTAAGTCTGATTCTTCCTTGAGGTCAGGGCTCTGAGTCCGTTTCACCATCTGTCTTTATTTTGACATCACAGTTGCCTGATCTTTGCAGTTTAGCTGGAATTGGGGTTTTCCTTATTGGTTGCGTGTTATTCTCCTTTTCCTGCAATTCTTCTCCAGCTTGGAAACTGGTTGGGATTTAGCCAGGAAGGAAGCCACGGGCGCATTTATGCTCTGATAAATCCTTTTGGTGGAAATGGAAGCGATTTTAGTACGTCACTGGTTCAGCATCGGAGGAAACCAGTCGGATAACAGAAATGATTGTCTCTGACAATGGGCCCGCTTTTCCTTTCTTTCTGTTTTTTTGCACACACGTCTGTCAAAGTCAGGAATCAAAAGAGAAGAAAGACTGATAAAAATTCCTCTTGTTTTGCCTCTGATTTATAGTTTCAGTTTTGTTTGTATCATGAGTCGCTGGTTGTTATAACTGAATATGAAAGCATCTCCCTTGGTGTGATTAGTAAGAACCTCAAAAAATGTATTTCATTTTCAGACATCTGTTTGAAGATCATAGCAGTGTTTTCTTCTCTCTCTTGAGATTAAAAGGAATAATGTTTTCTAACAAATGTTGGCAGGATTTGCAAAATCTTGTATTCATAAATTATGCACTACATAAATTATTTTGTTAATACTAGAAACACTAAGATCTCTATTTAACCTGTGCCAGTGCTTTATATCTTTTTTAATAATAATGGTTTAATAATTTAATTGCACTTTCAGGACTCGTGTATGGCTCATTAGTAGAATAATATATTTCATTTAGTTTGCACAGTGGTGCACAGTGGTTCAATAGCATCTGTGTGGCATTGAATGTTCAGTTATTTCTCTCCCTTTTCTGTGTCGTCATCTCTGGTCTGGTCTTCTTTTGTCTTAAATTGTTTAAGAAATGATCCAACTTTCTGAGTAACATAAAACTGATTTTGGCTCCGGTTTCAGCTGGACACCCACAGAACTTCAAAACGGAAATATTTCCCACAAATCACAAAAAAGGTATCTTCTCTCTTACATTGTCTATTGTCTGCAGCCTTAAAAGAAAACAGCACCCTGGTGCTCACCGGGATGCACTGAAATATATTTTGTGTGCAAGTTTTTCATGGATGCTCAACTGCATGTCAATAAAATAGTCCTCATACCTGTACTGAATTAAAAAAAAAAGATACAGGTTAGATGATGCATGTTAAACCATTCTAAAACAGAGTGATTAAAACTATACACACTCGTGCTCAGCAATTCAGACGAATGTGCAAGAATGCATACATAAAAGCATATTTAGTGAGACAAACACAGATGGGCTTTCTGCCTCACTAGAGCAGTTTTAATCTGGTTCGTGCGATTGAGGAACACCACAGTCGGTGCTGTGCCGAAATCATTAACAAATTTACATTACGATGAGCATCAGGGTCCATTGTTGAGCATTTATGCAAATAAAAAAGGGGTTCTTTCTTACTAGTGCATGTCTTGGAAGATGTTAACACTCGTGTGGTTTCACCTCAGAAGAAAACAAAGCATGGGTTCTGTAGAATTTGCATAGCCCGTTTTTGCATGTGTTCTTTCTGCATGCGTGCATGTACTCTGGCCTTTTAAACATTTCTGTCCATGTTTTTTCTGTATCTGCATGTAACTCTGACAGTCAAAGCGTCTACTGTTTGACCCCACACACATATATACATGCACACTGCATACTGCGCACACCCCTACACCTTGTCTCCGTCTGTATGCATTATGTTCTTGGCATGGCCTCTGTTTCTCTTTGCTGGTCGCGCCAAAGCTGAGCCTGCCCGACAGACAACCACGAAGAGGAGGAAACGGAAGAACTCAGCCAGCAGCGCCAATAGCAGTGTGGGCACCACTGCAAGCAAGAAACGCAGCCCGGCCACCAACTTCAGCCTCTCCAGTCAGGTACCTGTAAGCATCAGCTCCACTTTCCCTCCTCTTTTTTTTTTTTTTTTTGTTGCGAAGTCTTCACATGCAAGTTTAGAGGGTAACAAACAGGAAATTCTGAATGCTAGTGCAGCTATTAAGCTTAGATTATTTGCGCAAATGAGGGTAACAAAGGAACTAAAGTCTCGGTTCTGAGACAAAGAAACCCTGTGGGACGTGAATGAAAACATGTGGCCCCAAAAGATAAAGAGAAAATACATAAAATACAGTACAAGAGCAGGTTTATGAAAAACAAGTAAAAAAGGTGAATGAAACTCTTCTGCTGCTTTTTTTTTTTTGCCGTGGGTTGTATCATGTTTTGTAGCTGCATACTTAATTTTTCTTGAGTATTCAGTATCTCAGAGTAAACTTTATTCTTGTCAGAATACGCATGTTCGAAAAGACCCAGCTGACCCTGTTGCTTAACCAAGTGGCTGAAGCCTGGAGGTTTAAAAAGGAAAAAAAAAGGCTTGAATATCAGGACCAAATGGGAAAATGTGGGTGGGGTAGGTGACACTTTGCCCTCTCTCAGCCACCACGCTTGAAATGCCCTTGAGCAAGAACCTGAACTCACAGCTGTCCAGAGGACTGGTGGCTAGCTGTACTTGCTTTCACATAAATATAACGAAGACATAAACAAACAAGAACCAAGAAAAAACTTAAGGATACTGATTGCTCTCCTTTGAATGAGGTTTCTTGTTTAAATCCCTGAAGTCCAGCAGATGTGGGATTACTGAAGCTGATGCCAACATCCATATACTATAGAACTATACTGTAGCTGCTTTAGAACAGTTATTTTTTAATACATACTCTTGACTTACTAACTTTTTCACCTTTTTGTTAAACAATAAACTTTAAGCACCAGTAAATGGAAAATATCAGAAATATTGATAAGCCAATGTAAATTAAATTAACACAATTAAAACAAGAAGCATCTAAAATGAAAAGAAACAATGTAACCAATAACAAACATGCTGCATATTCAAATATGTGTTATTAACACATTACATTACATATACATTTAATCTATCAACATAATTAAACGTTTTTACACTACAGATATAAAACTTATGTCCAAAACTTAAAAAGAAAACAGCTTTCAGATCAACTTTGAACACCTTTACTCAGTGTGAAACTAATTACAATTGTGTATGAATGCCTGATTTAGCTACAGGTTTCCATAAAAGGCCACTTGACACAGTTAGAGGTTAAATAGCCTCTTAAACAGCTGAGTATCACACCACATGCTTGGCACTCCCCTTGAGGATTCAATGCCATTGTGAGAGTCTGCAAAGGCTGCACTGTCATTCCATACACTGCTTATTATGCACACACTGTATTATATTTACACTACAGCATCCAATTTACTGTTCTGTAGCCACACTGGTGCACTGTTTTTCAACACACATTTCAGTGCCGTTGAGAATGCGCCAATTCCAAACATAAAAGGAATTTATTGACATTAAAGTGTCGCCGGTTACCATTAATGTGTGGCTGTCTTGTACGTAGGACTAATACTGCTTAATGGGAAATTTGAGGTTCTAATGCTTTTCTATACAGCATGTGCGGAACAACAACCAGATCTCCCAGAAAAGATGTTTATATACTGCTGCTTGCTTCGAAAGAAACCATAAAAATCTTTATTATGCTTCTTAGGGATGTTTTTTTGCAGTGTAGGAAACTCATGCATGTAAGCACTACACACAAAGTGGTGTATAAAGTGCAGGACACTGGAGAGTGTCTGTGGTTAAGTTTAAGCAACAAAAACACTTCAGAAATAAAATCGTTTCAGTGTAATTTTAATAAAGTAAACATGCAGTAAACGTGGTGTTTCTTTTGGCTTTTTCAGTATTTGACAAAGATCGTAATCTTTTTCTGACTTTTACCAAGACCTTTAAGTCGGCAAAATATAACCACAAAAAAGTTCAAGGGTCCTTTCAAACTACAAGTAGAGACATGTATTATTCCACGGTTGCATATTGTAAAGGGAAAAAAAGCAAATGAAAGGTCCTCCATAAACATTCTTTGCACAATGGCAAATTCACTAATTAAAAACTATTTGAAGTAAATGCAAGTCATTTCTAGGATACAGGGTTGAATAAAGGGACATTATAGAACTTGTAGAAACTTTACATCCCATTAGGTTGAATGATTTCAATGCCGGATCGACTGGCTGCCTCTCAGTTTATGCAGGGTTGTTGTGTTTTTTTTAATGCTGCTTTTCTTGTTTTTCTTGTTATTCTAATTTTACTCTTGTATAAGGAACAAACTTTGGGTCACCTCTACACACGCTCACGCTGTATTGACCCTCTATATTCTGTCCTGTGGTTAGCCGTCTTTTTAGTTTTGTTGCCCTCGCTCTCCTCTTTTACCTCCTTCCCTCCATCTCGCACATACATAATGTACAACTCACACACATATACACAAAGCACACGCAAATTGTTTTCTCTCTAGAAGGCAGCGTGGCTCTGTGCCAGCTCTCATTATTACCGATATCTGTATACACCCTCCACCCCCCCAACCCCATCCTCCCTCTCATGCACACTCTCTACTCCATCACTACTGCCCCCACCACCTCCTTCCCACCCACACGTACACACATAAACACACACAGACGCGCACACACGCATACACCATCCGTACCACTCATGTCGTGCATTCACACGCCTCTTAAAGACTGGCAGCGTGGCTGGTAACATGCTGGTTACATATGTTGTGCGCCTGCTGTCTTTGTCTGAGAAGTTGTTCGTTTGTGGCTGAACACAAGCCTACGTGAGCCCAATAACAATAAGGAGTGGACCCTCACAAGGGGAAGGGGGGTTACCAGTGGCTGGAGAAGAGGAGGTGTGGGGGAAGGAAGGTGGTGGCGTGTTGGGGTGGTGTGTTCATGGAATGAGCAACACTGACCTCTAGTGGTTTAAATTAAGTTTTGCGCACATGTTCCTTCTTTGCCCAGCAGGCATCTCAAACAGCAATCCCCAGTTAGTTCTCATTGTAAGATTGTCACATAGGGAGCATATTATAGAAGACATATCGTAGAGTAAAGCCTTAATGCGAAGTCTGTCCAATGTATATAAACAACAGAGCTGTAACTGAAGAGAATTTGAGCATAACATTCAAAGTTCTGCAATGAGAAAGGAATTTGAAGTGCCATAGACGTGAGACATAACAGAAGTAACTCTGATGAGTGTTTTATACACATCTTTACTGATAATTTGGAATTTGAGTATGTTGTTTAATAAATCCATTTGTCTGACGGCAGAATTGTACACATGAGAAAATCTACAGTGAACATTCAAAAGTATCTATGAATCCAAAGCTTGGGTCAGCCCTATTTAATTATAATAAATACTTCTTATATTCACGCACCTACCCAATGTGTATTTATCCACCACTGAAAATAATAATAATAATAAAGCTAAAACTTAAGGTTTTTTTTTAACATAACAATACATTTGTGACTTATTTATGTCATGCATGTTTTTAATAACAGTAAATGATCTCAATGCTTTAGAGGGAATTAAAGGCTTTCGTCTTTTTCCCCCTTTTTTAATGTAGCATCAGGGAAAATAAATATAGTCATGAAACGTACGTTATATTTAAATAGAGAAGGAACAGGGATCTGGTAACATTATTGTCTTACTTCATGCTGTGTTCTTATCTTTGTTGCTTTAAGGGACAGTTGTGTCTTCTTATCCTGTTGTTGGCATCACTATCCCATCTAAATCACACTTGTTGTTTCGGAGGCCTGTGGAGAAAATATGTTCTCTACGCTCCACACAGCTAATCTCTGTAAAAATATGGTAATGACACTGCTCAGTGAATGAAGGGAGCAGGGAGGCGTTCATCCCTGAGTCGGCCTATTCAAAACCTCACCGCTTAGCTACTGCGAAAGCTAACTCTTAACGAGATGAGTAGACAAGTAGACACTATTAATTAGCTCACAATTAGTGCTCCCCAGTCTCAGACTAGCCACCAGCTGTTATCACCCGAGGGATTTTTTTCTTTTTTTTGAGGGGGGGGTGCCCAAAATTGGCCAGAGGTAGGTTGACAGGCCTCCTCACAGGAACAGATGGTGAATGCAAGGCTTGTTGGCAATCAGCACGTTTTTAGCTAATGACTTAATTAGCTATGCAAATTGACAAATCAGTGTGGATATTGTCATTTAGTTGAAAAGCTCACCTAAATTAATTAGCCTGATTAAGGCATAGTGGGGTGTAGAAGTGGTCGCTGGGGGGGTTTTGGGGATGGCTTGGATAAATAAACTGCCTCTCCTCATTGGTGCTTCCCATCAAAGATTGCGTGTGTTTTACGTGGGTAGTTGTAGGGTGTGCTAAGTTGTCTAGTTTTATTTGTATGTTTACATCAATGATTGCTGCGTGTGATCGTGTGTTTGCATGCTCTCTGCTCTGTGTGATTCGGGTCTGTAGCCAGAGGCTTGTGTGTGTGTTGTGTACTTCACCTACAGGACTAATCTGCATCCGACTGACTGTGTTTATGTTCAGGTGTGCGATTGTACAGTAAATGGTAAATGGCCTGTATTTATATAGCGCTTTACTAGTCCCTAAGGACCCCAAAGCGCTTTACATATCCAATCATCCACCCATTCACACACACATTCACACACTGGTGATGGCAAGCTACATTGTAGCCACAGCCACCCTGGGGCGCACTGACAGAGGCGAGGCTGCCGGACACTGGCGCCACCGGGCCCTCTGACCACCACCAGTAGGCAACGGGTGAAGTGTCTTGCCCAAGGACACAACGACCGAGACTGTCCAAGCCGGGGCTCGAACCGGCAACCTTCCAATTACAAGGCGAACTCCCAACTCTTAAGCCACGATCGCCACGTAAGCTTATCTAGGTTTGTGTGCCAGTGTACTGTTTGTCCTTTGTATGTGTGCTGCAGAGGAGATGGCTGAGGAGAGCGAGATCTCTTAAGCAGGGCAACGTTGACACACATGGCCAGTGAAGCATGTGCTCCATTTAACTGAACAGCTTTTTCCCAGGTTACGATGGATGTTGTTGGGGCTCGCCAGTCGGGGGATGCTTAGGCAGCCAAAGCGAGACACAAAGACTTAGAAAGATGCACAAATAAATAAACCTGTGATTGATTCAGAACCTACTGATCAGTATTCACAGTGATTCACAGATTCCACTCCAGTGATTATGTTTAGTCAAAGTGAGGATGAACTTAGCAACGTGACAAAATGCAAGCTCACACATGGGGCATCCCCCTCCATCAGGATTCCTTCACATCACAACAGTCACCGATATCAGTGGATAATAGATAAATCTTTCTCCTTTAATTCCTTGACCCCCCGTGGGAGGGCCATCTCTGTGAAATATGTCTTACATGATGAGCATTGATTGGGATGGGTACAGATGCTTAGGCACTGGAGGAATCTCCTATCTGGATGGGAATGTTTCCTTTGCATGGGGTGCTTAGAGAAATTAGATCACTTAATATGCCAGCGTCTGTCCAAAAACCCCCACTGAAGAGCACACATGTACTGTCTTTAGATCGGAAGAAAGGGATGATAATTGAAGCAGAAAAACACACACTGTACCTCTACCATCATAGAGCAACCGGGCATACCTTCTTCAAACAAAAATTATGATAAAGTCTGGTCTAGAGTACAACTAAATATTTATTTTTATGACCTCTTGCTTTTTTTAACCCTCTGTTTTAAAATGTCATTGATTAAATTCTAATTATGGGAAACAGACAACATACATAATCATTTATTTGAAGTAATGAAAATGTTATTATAAGGTCTTTTCGGTTGGATCTGCGTTCATTTGATATTCAGATGGTGCTTTGGTCTGAGAATTAGATGAAACAGATATGCATTAATTTCTTCTCTGGTGATTTCTCACTCACTTTAGCATATTAATTCTGAATCACCCCAAGGCTAAATACAGCCGGCCCTGCACAAAACCAAAAACATTCCACGGCTCCCTGTGTAAAAGTTAATTATATTTGTAAGCCAGACTTCAAAACTAGTTAGAGACTGCTTTAAAGAATGTAAATGAGTGAAATTAACAAATGGATGAGTTAGTTAATAAAAAGAAAAAAGAAGAAGAACAAAAAGAGGACAAAAATTACACACAGCAATAATAAAAAAAAATAAAACAGTTGACGGAAGGATGATGCAGTGAATTTTGTGGCTTTTTGCAATAATATTTGCATGTACTATAAGTGTATTTAGGGCTTGCTTTATATTTGTATGCATGTATCTCTTATCTCTGTGATAAACCTGTTCAAACTCCCATTGGATAAGCTACAAATTTTACAGTGGTCTAGCCAAAATGCACCCCTGCTTATATACAGCAGTGAACCCATTGTATGGTAATGTGAATATTCAGGGCGTGAAAGGAAGCACGCAATTAAAAAGTGACTGATAAAGTGACCCAGCTGACGGGACAGTTTAAATATGTTGTTACCTTTGGAAAAGCCAGGAGGAAAAAAAGACAAATTATGTGTTTTTCTGTTTTCAGAATAAAAAATATCATATACCTTCCTCTCTTCTTCTCTCTCTTTCTTAAGGACGTGATGGTGGTAGGCGAGCCGACCCTGATGGGCGGCGAGTTTGGGGACGAGGATGAGCGTTTGATCACCCGTCTGGAGAACACACAGTACGATGCCACCAACGGCCTGGATGACGAAGACGACTTTAATAGTTCCCCAGCTCTGGGCAACAACGCCCCTTGGAGCAGCAAAGCCCCCGCCGCCCAGGATAGCAAGCCCGAGAGCACGGCGCCACAACCCTCGCAGTAAAACAAAAGAAGAGGGAAAAAAAAGCCCAACAGATCCTTGACTTCATGTGGACTGGACTTTTTAACCTCCCCCCTTCCCCTGAGGGCAGTACTTCTATGCCTCATAACATTGTACTGAATCAGAACCCCCCCGTCTGCAAAGTCACCACCGGCATGTCCAGCCAAAATACTGTACGTCCGTCCCGGATATTTTCTTCTTTTCTGAATCACTGTAACATCTAGGAGAACACTGAGAACTGGCAGCATTGCACAGCAATATCCACAGACAAGAAATGCATACAGGTCGTATGCAACTATAATGTAAAAATAACAAGGTGTGGGATTTCTTTTTTTTTCTTTTTCTTTTTTTTCCAAGAATGCAGTGGAAAATTGTGGATCAAATTCTCCTCTTTGGACCCTCAGCTACAGACCTCTCATCTAGTGGAATACCACAGATGTGATTGGTTGACCTTCAGGTCACAAGTCATCCTGCTGATGGTAGACAGTGGGGAGAAAAGAAGAAGAGTAAAAACAACGAACAAAATGTCTTCAAAAAAATAAGCAAGCTCAAGAAGGCAAAGTGTTTTTTAACAGCCACCAGAGCCATTGGAAGCATCTAACCACATTGGAGACAAATGAAATATTGTTTGAGGCAATTGCATTTTTATTGGAAATTCAGTCGGCTGTTGGTTTTTTTCTGCTGTTGCTGTTTATTTCCATTTCCAATTAAGGGGAAATAAAAGTTCTCTACCACTATGGACTCCTTTGAAACAAGGGAAACTCGTGTCCTACGATTGTTTTTCCACATTACCGCGGTCGTCACAGATTGTGATTTCATGCAAACCAGTTTGATTGTGTTTGTAGTCTATTGGTATTTCGCTTCTCTCAGAATCCTTTTGCAATCACATTGTAATTTTGCAGATCAGTATGTGAACTTTGCCGACACGCGTTGATGCGTTATTGTTGATTTCTTTTCTTTTTTTCTTCCTGGAAAATTGGACTTCGTTCCCTTTAACGACCTACTCCCAAACTGATACTAAAGCCTTTTCCTGCATGATTTTATAGGAATTTTATTTTTTTGTTTGATCTATGTGCTTTATAAAACTCATCTGTTGGATTTTCCTTTTGGGTTCATCAGTTTGGGAACACTGTTACAAGGTTTGTAGCTCTGTAAATAGAGGTGGAATCTATTTTGTCCACTGTAAATCAGCCACTGAAAGCAGTTTGGACATGGCAGCTGTTTTGTTTTGTACAGGAGGTTCAGATTTCTGTTGGGTGGTTTGGATGGATGCCTGTTTGCCTCTGTCAGAACCAAACTCTTAATGTCCTCTCTAGCTAGTGGAGAACCAAAGCCACAATGTTAATAACAGCCACACAGTCACATGATGATATTTGTTGTGTACTCTGTGACATATTGTAGGAACCGCCCCCCCACAAAAACAGCAACAGTAACATTTTAAAGACAAGATCAAATCCCATCCACCCGACAGAAACACTTTGAGATCCCTGTGTTTGTGTTCACACTTGTTCTTTAATCATTAATTGAATTGATACTACAGTATATCCCTGATCTCTTTTGTTGGATTTTTGTTTAAAAATGGGCAAGAAGACAATGATGGATGTCTTTATACAATTGGATCTTATGGGTATTTATTTGTGCATTTGTAAGGAAGCTAACACGTTTCTAAATATGTTTGCGCCTAGTATTATTAGACACCATTTGTACATTATATAGCAGAGGTGTTCAGTGTCATATCTGATGTCTGGTATGTATGCTTTACCATTATGTGTGCCAATAAACCGTGCTTACAAAGTAGTTGAATTTGGTTTGATTATGCTTGATGTGAGCATGGAGCCGGACTTTTCCAGTCTGATTTTTTTAGGGGTTGAATTTTTACTTCATCAGTCTAAATCATTAAAAAGCTGTATTTATATGTTATTGGAGGAACTCAGCAGATCAAGTTGATAAATTATCATTGCAGGTTCTTTTCTTCTTTTTTCTTTTTTCTTTTATTTTGAAGGGCTTTTCACAAAACAGTTTTTTTGGGGGTACAAAGACAGCAAGATGAGGGTAGAGTTAAATTCTCAGCTACACATTTAAATGAAAGGAAATCATATTTTGGCGGCATAATCATTATTTTATGCTCTGTTTTTGTTATTATTGTTCATTACCAGCCAAAGCAAGGCACACTTCTTCATATTCCCTGTATCCATAATAGGATATAATAGCAGAAAATGACTGTCATCTACCAAAAACACCTTCTTCATGGATTTTCTAATGACCTTTAATGAGCATACTGGGAGATGTCTGCTGCAGAAGTTCAGAATTCAGTGCAGCATAATTTTAAATATTAAGCCATGATCATAGATGTCAAATCATTAGAGGGGTCAACTTAAATGCATATGCCTCATACATTCATACATACCCTTGTTAATATTAAGACCCTTAACTACATGTTCATACACTACTTCCTCTTAAAATGCATTCTGGGAAATGTAAGTACATGAATAATAACTGAGGACAAGGTATCTCTAGGTATAGTATAGAGTTGTTCTTTAATTATAACTGCCGTTAAGGTAAATTGACTGCACAAAGACCACAAGGACATGGACATTCTTTACTTACTCGATGAGCAGTTAAATGTCAGGTATATATTCAAAAGGCGCATGAACGTAGGCGTTATGTATAGCAGCATTTTAAACACTGGAGATTTAGTCTATTTATTCTGGGATATCCTTTTAGGTTTTATTAAAATATTAAAATGTAGATGACCGCACCTGAGTAACGTCAACAAAATATACCTGAATATACTCAGAACGACCTCTAACATGAACTATAACCTCTATATATGCCGTTCGTACCAAACTTGTATATATAAATCAGTGGGAAGACGCCTCAGTACTGTTGTTGGGTAGACTTTAAATTCAAGAAGATTTCATGGAACTTTGGGGACACCAAGTGGAGGATATTGGGTACTGCAAAATACTCAATTAACTTTTCTTTGTTATCGATCTCTATACGACATTACTGTAGAAAGTACATAGTATAATATAATATAACACAATATATTTCCTCTTTCGTAACCAATGATTATATTCACTGGAAAGTCTTTAACAATATTTCATTTTGTTAATTTCCTAACAGCATATGCGTTTATTTAAGAAAAAGTTGTGATGCCGGGAAAAATATATTTTTAAAAATACCACTATGTGTACATACATTTACGTTCTTTATATAAAGAGTTAATTTATTATTATTATTATTATTATTATTATTATTATTATTATTATTATTATTATTATTATTATTATGCTCGTTTTTTCTTCTTATCTTGTTGTTGAAATCAAATAAAAAGCCCCATTAGTGTGACTAGTTGGTCCACAGAAACATACTGGGAAACCATTTTCCAGCCAGGTAATCATTTATTTAAGGCGTTTCCAAAAACTTTATTTTTAAAATCTTGTATTATTATTTTAAAGAACAAATAAGGAAACAAATGGCAGATTTGTGTACATTTTAGATTAAATTAAACGGAGAATCACTGGAAAAGTAAAATGTATAAATATTAATGCCAATAAAAAACATTTCAAAAATATGTTTTTTAAAAAATGTTGAAACTACCTTTATCATCGTGACGTCGCACGTTGTCAGCCACACCGCGATGACGTTGCGCAGGGCGACAAGGCGGGCAAAGTAAAGATGGCGGACCAGTTGGGGACCGAGCTGTCAGAGGAGAAAGAAGCCGAAATTGAGCTGAAGAAAAGGCAAAAAAGAACATGGGAGGGCTTGCACAAGTCGGGTAAAATCGGCATAACCCCGGAACTGCCAGAAACCCTGGGATTTTACGACATAAGCGCTGTCAGGAGGGAGCAACGGGAGCTGTCAGCAGGTAACTGTCGGGTCGCACTGCTAATAACCGTTAGACGTCTTAAATGTTTCCAACTTATTTTGGGGGGGCTGTGGGCATTAACTCTGATAATGTTGCAGCATCGTGAATACGACGTTTTAAACAAAAGAGTAGTGTTTAATGTGAGTGAAGCTTCGTCTGTAACGACTGTAGTTTGTTAAAGCTGTGTCGAAGCTTGTTTACAGTCAGTGCTAGCGTTTGCTTCACATCAACTGAAAGAGGAGAAAACAACATCTCTCGTATTATCTTGGCAGTGCAACTATCTATTTAGTGAGTTTGCATGGCTCCATAACCTTCTTCTGTATCTGCTCTAAGTTTCTCTATACGTTATTTCACACCACCTATTGCATGACCTGTCACAGATCAGGTTCTGTAACCTGTAACCTACTACCTTTGGCTTACAACAATTATTGAAACAAGATTATGTCTGACAATGGCTCCCTGTAAGGCTGTGGCCGGTTTAGTTCAGATCACATGTCTCCTTTGCTGTTTAATTAATGTTGAAATTAAAGTTAACCAGAGTTGATGACAACAGATGTTATATATAGATATCTTTGCCCCAATTGGGAAGCTTTAAACTTTAGTACGTAGAGGGGATTTTAAGAGCTGTAGTAGGAAACACCTGACCCCATACATAATAGGACAATATTCAGTTGCTTTGGCAGCAGCAGTATTTTCAAAGCAGGAACTCCAGCAGCACTTGAGGGAAGATGAACAACTTTAATAATAGACCAATGCGTTTCGGCTTGTGGCCTTCATCAGGGTCATGACCCTGATGAAGGCCACAAGCCGAAACGCGTTGCGTCTCTTTTAACTACAAGTGTGTGTCTAATTAGGCAAACACAGTTGAACACATACACCGTGGCTTAGATAAAGTGGACACTGATACATTTTCAATGTGACTGTTAACATTATTTATTAACAAAAACTGTAGCTGAAAAGAAACCCAAATGTATAAATCATTACTGTTTGCAATTTATGAAGCGTGACATGCCAGACATGTTCTCACAGATAGTGGCAATTAGAGTATAAATCTGACTGAAACTATTTTTAACAATTCTTTTGTCCAATATTTTGTTCTATACAAAAAACCCTCCAGATTTTTATTGTGATAGCCTGACAGAAATCATGGTGGACATTTTTCACCATTTTTCAATTGTTCTTATAACAATTGGAAACCTAAATTGTAATTGAACTGCTATTTCATCTAATTGCTCAGTTACAAAAGATTGTAAGTAAACTATAGAATATTTTCTTTGGTAATGATGGAAGAATTACTGTAGTTGGAGCACAAGACTCATTATGTCATAGGCAGATGGTTGTTATTCTTTAAAGAGAGAGAGGCCACAGACACTGTATATCAGCTGTCTAAGCCTTGAGTCAAACACTGAAACAACACTTAAAAAGGCCATTAAACCTTCACTTTTTAGTTTTCATCATACAGAGATGCTTCCTCCTCTTTCACTTTACAGAGTCACTGTTGGAGTTCTCATTGTGTTGACAGCTGTATTTGTTGTGGACAATGGTTTTGTCATAACACTGTTGCTCTCACGTTGTTCCAGATCCATCGTTGACGCGCTTCATTTGCACCGAGCTCACCAGAGGTTACTTCCTGGAGCACAATGAGGCAAAGTACACTGAACGAAGGGAGAGAGTTTACACATGCATGCGTATTCCCAAGGAACTCGAGAAGGTAGTGTATATTAACAGCCCTGAACTTATCTGCCCTGATTTCTCTGCAGCTTTCTCCATCTGTCTGCTGTCATTTCCATCAGTACACAGAAAGCATACGATTATTTTACAGTCAGCCCGTAAGCTTGCTTTATTTGGAGACACTTCTTCTTCTGGCTCCTGACTTTGCTACAATTCTGAATCCTCAGTCAGTTTTGCATTGCTCCTGAACTTGCTCTTAGGTTGCCACATTATCGATATGTACATCTCACCTGAGTCCTTCACAGTGAGCTCATTTAGCTTTGATGGTTTTTACATTGTTTTATTTTATTTCTTTTTGAGACCTTATAACTTTGTATGTACAAGAGTTAGCCACATAACCCTTACAAGGCTAAAAAAGACATTGAAGCCATGTTAACCCTTTTATGAAGTTACAAGGAATAAAATGAATGAATTAATCATATAAAAGTTATTGTGGAAAAGCCAAGGTGATAAGGCACATGATCAATAGTGGGTCCTACCTAGAACTCTCCACCATTTGGGTTTAGAGCTGAAAAATCCTCTTGCATGAGAGGTAAAACGCCTTCATGAAACTTAAAGGAAATCCACTCACTTTTTTTCCCAAGGTCTTCTTCCCTGTTCCATTCTGAGACACGGTCCTTAGACTACCCTCACTGAAATCTACACAGATATCAAGAGAAATCATTATAACATACTTTCAATGTTGGGAAATATATTAATAATTAATATAGATATTAGGTAGACACCGAAATATCAGAAAATTATGTTGTTTGTTTACAATATGCCTTACTGACCCTAGTAATTTTTTGGTTTTTGTTGTTCCTCTCAGTAGTCACCAGATGGCAGTGTTGAACTTAAAGACTGATTTCTTCTGACACACAGGCTGGACATTATATTGACTTTCTAGGAATCATACATTTTTAACGGCATCTCTAATAAATGTGTATTTCTTCAATATATATGTCATCTAACCTGGTCACAACTAAAGTTAAAATTAATGTGATGCCTATACAGTTACACACAGTCTATTGAGTTCCTCCTCATCTGTAAAGGTCTTTATTATTTGTTTTTATTTCAGAGTTGATGCTTTGTCAGCTGCTTTGTGTCCTTATAATCCCAGACTAACATATCTGTTACTGGCTTGGTTTTCCTGTTGAAGGGAGAGGAATGTGTGTAGCCACAAACTGCCGGTGAAACAGGCTTACTACCTTCAGGGTACCTCAGGAGGCCCCAGGTCAGACAGGATCCACCAATGACAAACAGACCCTCCCACCAGATTCTACCAGTAGTTGTTGCCTTGCTGTTTTCCCTGTTAGAAGTAGGAATAAGATGTCAGATGCATTTCAATGCATTTCTTGTAAAACATTCCTTTGAATATGATGAGGTAATGGCTGTTCATATATTGGAAACTGTAAAGGTATGTGCCTGTTGCATAATAAAAAGGTTAAGTGTACTTTTTTTGTCACATATGGTGTTTCTCCTATGTACAATTTCTTCCACTTGTTAAAAGAAAAAAAAAAATAGATAAAATCGTACCTTTTTTATGTTCATCATGTTATTGTAATTGATTGATGTCCTTTGTGTACATACTCTCATTCATCTTTTTTTCCTTATGATGATTGATCACTATGTACCCTACAGACTCATAGTTTGATTTGTGGTGGTGTTGTGTGTGACTTTTCCAGCTGATGATCTTCGGCTTCTTCCTGTGTGTGGATGCCTTTCTGTACGTCTTCACCCTACTGCCCCTCAGGGTGCTGCTGGCCCTTCTCCGGCTCTTCACTCTGCCTTGCTGTGGCTTCAGGTAAAATACATTGCTTATATCTGCTTACTAAAGGAATAAGATGAGATGTGACAAGAAGTACTTTATTTTTGGGAAACTACTGTCTTACAGCAACCAGATCATTTAAAATGAGCTATAAGCTATACAGTACAAAAAAAGCTTAATAAGATAAAATGACACAAAAGATGGAGCACAATATAAGATATAACCACCCCACATTAATTATTTCCATTTCTGGGTATATTTGTAAACTTCAAACTATAAGTTTTGTTTTGGCTTCTTAGCGTTAACACTAGGCATATCTGGCTGTCTTTGTTGTATTTTCTAGCTTTTCAGAGTGTGGTGAAATAAGTATATATGATATGACTCGGATATAGTAATCTGTCCAAATTTTGCTTTTGCTTAAAAAAATAAAAATAAAACCGGGATTACTTTTATTAACTACAAAGTTTGGCAAACTAATTCAGATGATTAATTTACCCCCTTCCCTAGGTTGTTTAGAGAGTGAGCCACAGTTTTAGGCTCTTTCTTTTGTCATTTGGTAATATTGCTGACTCACTGTTAATAAGATAAGTAGCATTCTGGAAATAACATTGTAAATATTTTCTATGTATACACTGTAGGAAAGAAAATAAGCACTTGTGTTTTTGAGGGTTAGATACATATACAAACATATATTGATCTGATAATGGAAGTTTTGGTCAGATGGTTTTGTTCTGTTAAATGTAAGTTCATACTTTGTCCTGGTGTTTGCTTCTAATGATTCTCGATCTTGAACAGATCCTTTTTTGATGAGTTGTCTTTGAGCTTTACCTTGATATTATTATGAATCTAATCACGTAGTCTTTTATAATACTGACCTGAACTTCAAGTACAGGTTTTGACAGTGTGTTTGTGTTTCCTTTCTTTTAGCATGAACATATTACAGACTGTATATTAAAGATGGAGTTGGTGCCCGAGTGTGAAAAGTGAAGCAGAAGGCCTTAAACCTGCTTTCTTTCCCGACCTTTCTAAATGAAAGAAGTTGAGTTTTAGAAAAGTGTATGAGAAAACATCCCTTGAGCTAATTTTTTTTGTGATCTCAGACAAGGAAAGGTCGCTGCTGTTTTCAAATACCTCTAAGTACAACATGATGTTAAATGTGTTTAAAAAAAAAAAAAAATAGAAGAAGAAGAAGGATAAAGCACAGTGTGCTTTAAGATGGGCTACCTTGTGATGAGTTTATACCCTATAAGTGGGAAATACCATATGATTTCTCTGTCAGATCAAAATGCCCGGAATGTCACTAATCTCTATCAGTCCTCCATATACAGTCTGTAGGTCATATGTACTCAGTTACTTTATTAACAGAAACACCTAACACCTGATTTTACCAGTCTACCCACCAATTTTCAGTATTTTTAGAAACTTTCAGAAATTTGTGTCTAAAAATAGGTCTTCCAGACATCTTGTGGTGTCTGTTCTGCAATTTAACTCCCAACATTTTTTCTTTTTTATTTACAGATTTAGTAGTTAGCAATTAGTTTATTTGATAATGGTTTCACCACAACAAAATAGAAATTATTGGTTTGTGCCAGTGCTCTGTGTAGCTTTAAGCCAGCTGTCACATTGTTGTGATGTAGTACTTGATAGTATATTGTCTCCCCTTGCCTTCCTCCCCATGCAGGGCACGCACATGCCCCTACTGCAGAAGAAGCAGGTACGCTCCCACAAGGGCATTAAGGATTCATAAACATTATCACTGTCCCCGACATCCATTCATGGGTTTTTCATGTCTGTCATGTTTGTTAATATATAGCTTGCCACCGCAAATCATGTCCCAGTCTCCAAGGCAAAGCTTCCATGTTGGTCTCTTATGTTTTTCTTTCTCCCCCCCCCCCCCCCAAACACTGATCCAAAGAATAAGTGTGCATGGTAGTCTTATCCAGCCCCGTCTCATAACAAAATGTGAAATAGTCACAAAAAAACCTATCTGTTTGTGTTCATGGATATGACTTGTCACATTTTTCTTCTTTTTATTTCGTGACAGTTGGCACAACTTGGGCAAAACGAATGTGTTTTAGTAAGAATGATATTTTGTGTCTGTTGCACTGTTGTCCAAACTCTTCCATCATAGATATGACACCACAGGGCTTTAAAAGAAGTGTTCTTTTCTAAATATGAGCAGTTTTGGGCGTTTTTTTTGTTTGTTTTGTAATGCTGAAACATAACCAAGGCATTTTACCAAAGATACATGAAGTAAAAAGCACAACCAAAAATATGTCCTGTGTGTGGGTGTTAAAATTATTCACTCCACCACCAAATCCACCACCATTCAAAGGTGAACTTTTTACATTTGAACTTTTTAACCTTTTAAAAACGGTCAATATAAAGTTTGTGTACATATGAGACCATTGAAAAAGTCATGTTTAGGGACACAAAACGAAAGAATATTAAAATTCATGTCCAGAAACATGAATGAGTAGATTACAGGTTGTGACTTTTTCACAAACTGTTGTGAGACTGTGTTCTTGTCACAGTATTGCGTGACCGTGACTACACTAGCTCAAACTGGAAGGCTGCCTGTTTGGAGCAGTTTGGGGCTTATTTTCTTTGCTTTCAGTTGTTATTTTTGGTAGGAAAAAACTCAGCTTTTTTAGCAAGGTTCTATCATAGCGCTCTTCATGTCTGGTCTGTGCTTTTGAATGACTGTTTTAGGCTGATGTCTTGTATTGGCACAAAGTGATGGCTATTTTAAATGCAGCGCATAGCTAACTATAAAACATAATAATCATGTGTGTTGTGGAGATAATGCTTTTAGAATAAAGACTATGACAACTACTTTGCGCAGTGTGCTTTACCAGCTGTCTGAAGCAGCTTTGTATCTAGAAAGTATGTTTAGAATAAGAGGAGTATGTGTGGTAAGGGGGTTTGTTTTCTGCTAGCACTTTAATCATATTTTAGAGAGCAGGGTACAACTGTTTTGGATTGGAATAAAGTCTTCAACAATTTATTAAATGCAAAAGTAATGTGCCAAATAAGACAGGATAAATAGTCTTTTAAATTGACTTTTTAAGTGTGAGATCGTGTTGCTTTTATTTTATATAGTTATAAATGAATGCCTGAGGTATTTTGTAGACAAAACAACATTTGGAGTCATTTCCTTTAATAACTCACTTTGTCTTTTGCAGACAAAGCCAATTATCCAGTTAAGTGGAAAAATGATAAAATTATCATAAACTTTATGTGTGTTTACTCTTCTTACACTCACCTTACACACTTACTATATCTCTAAGCAACTGCGTCTATAACTGAGCTTTATCTTTTTGGCAGCACATTTTTATCCTGGTGCACAACAGTAAAACTATTCATAATGAAGAATTCAGGATCTCTGATGCTTTTGTTTCTACTCAAACATCTTTTAATGAATGACTTTAGTGTGACCACTGGATGGCGGTATTGCATCAGAGAAGGGGGGGAAGAACTCATCAGTGCCATAAGTTTATCTCTGGTTTTGCACAGTTGTTTCCGCAACAAACAACTGTGTTTGAATATCTATTTTTTTTGTGTAAACATCCAAGTTCTTCACTGTTGGGACAACCATTGTAGTTTTTGCTTAACAGAAAAAACACAGCTCTTTATCTTATTTTCTTAGCTTTGTGCTCAGCTGTGCAGTGATTTTAAAAAAGAGAGGGAGTCATGACAAAACTGGTTCACATCACATCTTCACAAGCTCAGCTCTTTTTTTTTTTTTTCTTTTTTTCTTTTTTTAAACACTCATTTTGTAGTCAGCTCCCAGAATAATTCATATTTTACAACTTTCAATTAGGGGTGGGCGATATAAACGATATACGATATAAATTTGGCCAACGATAGAGCGATATAGTCAAAATCTCTATCGCGATAGCGCATGTTGATGATGTCATTAAGCTGCGCCTGTTTTAGTCGAAAGCATCGCACCGGCTACAACCATTATCATCTGCAAATTATGCCGGGTGACAGTCATAGCAAAGACATGAAGCACTTTTGAAATAAGGGAAAAGCCAAAAACTGCGCTTCCTCCACTTCCGTAACATTGATTCATTAATGTTGAATTCTCTCGCAGTTGCTCTATTCCCATGTTGCTGCAGTATATTAATAACTAACCTCGTATTGTGGATGAATAATCTCAGTTGTTCTCCTGACTGAAGTTTGGCCCGTGTATAGCATCCTGCTATGCGATTGCATTTGTCCCTAAAAACATTTTTTAACAGATTTCTGCACGCCCAAATCGGTTCGAGGTCAGTAAGCACAACCAGAATTCATACATAAGGCACACTCTCGATTTTTGAGAAAATTAAAGGATTTTAAGTGTGCCTTTATAGTGTGGAAAATACGTTATACAGAAGAAAAGAATATATCGTGATATATATCGTTACCGCACGTGCTTCAAATTATATCGCGATATGAATTTTAGTCCATATCGCCCAGCCCTACTTTCAATGTCTCCAGCACTGCTATTTCAAAACATGTTCTGTTCACGTGTGATTTTTATTTATTTATTTTTAATTAATCAGCTTCAGCTAAACTAACTGAAGGTAATGATGGGTGTTAGAGTTAACTGTTGTACTGCCATGTCTTGTGAATTTCTTAGTGTAGGTTATACTAGTTTAGTTGAAGACCATTAAATAGTATTTGTACTGTAAGTTGTATTCAAATAACAACAAAATAACTTCATTACAAGAAAGTCTCGTAATTAAAATCAGTTAAACTATTGTGCTTCATCGTATTTTAAAAGTCAGCACATCAGTGTCCATCTATGGAAACTGCTTCCCTTTGTGAAAAAAATCTAATGAATGCAATGTATTTTTACTGCAGTAGTCAGGGGGAGTTTTGCGCATACAGACCAGTCACAGTTTACATGGAAAATATGCAGGATGTGTTAGAATGAAGCTCTCAGCCGCTCTTCCCAGCCACATATTAAATACTAAATGGTCCTCTGGATTTGTCTGCCCTCCTCTTAACACGCTGCCACTGCCAGCCATAGATGTTTAGTATTAAAACAAAATGCAACTCTGACACATGTGGTCATAAAAGACATGAACACACTACTATCACTGCAGTATGTGATGTTGAAGCCTGTTTTGTTTTGTTTTTTTCACCTTTCATTTACTTGTTCACTATTTTAAACATTTCTGTTCAAAGTGCTGCACTAATTTGTCCATAAAGACAGATGTTCAAAGACAAGACTGAACAAAGACAGAACCATATTAAAAAGAGATAAATCTTATGAATAAGATAACTTTAGTATAAAGGAGATACTATCTTTAATATTTCATCATGTACTCTGTGTGTTATCACTCCCGGTTCCCTTTTCCTTTGTAAGGTTTATCTCATTTTGAACAGAAATGAATTCTTGTTCCCTGCCTATGTTGGTCTTATGTTTCCTCATGTGAGATTAAAAAAAAAAAGAAAGAAAACAGAGCTCGTTCTGGTAGTGAATTAAATCAGCTGTCTGTGTACTTGGTCTTCACTCAGCTGCTTTGACCACACTGTTTGCTAGAAAAGCTCTTACTGATGGCAAGATTAGAAAAGGGTGTTTTTATGTGTTGATGCTTTAAATGCTTGTATGTCTTCATGTTCACACTTTTCCCCTGGTAAAAATGTGTTTGTATTTGTAAGCATTTGTACCTTTTGGCATGGTGTTATAAGGTGTAATAACACGTTTAACCTTTTTCGTGTGTGCATGTTGATATATGTCTTAGCATGGCACAGTGCATTTACATACACAGGAATGGTCAAAGCAGTGCACTCTTGTCTTTCAGTATTAATGCCAATACTTTGTGTGTGTGTGTGTGTGTGTGTGTGTGTGTGTGTGTGTGGTCAGTGGGTCGCGGCTTCTGCAGCCAGCGCAGGTGTGTGACATGCTGAGAGGCCTGATCCTGGTGCTCTGCTTCTCCATGATGCATTATGTGGATTACTCCATGATGTACCACCTGATCAGAGGACAGTCCGTCATCAAACTCTACATCATCTACAACATGCTCGAGGTAACCCACACTTCACACATTGATGTCTAAAAACTGATGTCAGTTTATACTTTGATCACATGCTTATATGCAAGGATGCAGATGTTGCTCCTGCAAAGACATTACATCTGAGACAAACTAGAATTTTAACATTAGTTTTTACAGTTTAGTGTGAATACATGTTTCAATTATTAAAACATGTACTTATTAAATACAAACTGTATAGACATATTTTGTCTTTGTTTACATCTTACTTCTACTTTCCTTGTTTTGCCTCCTTACAACAAATTTTACTTGTAATTTTATTTTCCATCTGTTTTATATGAATAGTCAGTTTGTTTATGCAGCCCGTGTGTTAATACACTGCCAGTTTAGGGAAGTACCCAAGGATTACTACACTAAAGAGTGATGGTCGTGTTACATGATGGATTTTATTACCGTAATTGTCGGGCTATAAGCCGCTACTTTTTGCACCAGCTTTGAACCCTGCGGCTTTTAGTCAGGTGCGGCTTTTCTATGGATTGTCCATGATTTTTGTCATATCGTAAGACGATTTGTTTTGTTTGTTCCGCTGTTGTACGGCACTACGTTGCCTGGCGGAAGGGCATGTGATCAGACACACAGTATCGGGGATCAAGAGTGGTATGTTGGTCACATGTCCATCCGCCAGGCAACATAGTGCTGTACAAGTAGCGCGAAAAACAAACTTCAAAGTAGCGCTACGCGTTCAGCGGGAGGCGTGGATGACGAGCGCTGATAAACTTGCGAAAAGCAAGTTATGCTCAACTCCACCGGTGGATTCTGACAGCGTGGAAAAGTGTGAAAACATCCACGATCACCAACGGATTTCAAAGGGCTGGACTGCTGCATGGAGAGGAGGACACCGCCACAGCCCTTCTGAGGGTGTTCGACTCCGACACTGACAACGAGGATTTCTTTGGTTGGTTTTGTAAGTGACAACGAAGGAAAGAAGCTGAGAGTGGATGACGAAGCCACCCTGAGCCTGTTCGTTTCCGACACCGGAGAAGAGGACTTTGGTGGTTTTAGTGCGCAGGAAGATGGTGGTGAATGACTGACTTTTCTTCTTGTTAAAGGCGTGTCACTTCATATACCTAAAAAGTTATGCAAATATGTACCCATAACTTGTTTTTCAAAATATTAATAAAAGGGGTGTGTCTCCAAACAGCCATCTCTTTCCTGACAATTCCCTTTGTGCATATTCTCTTACATATGATAAGTCAACATTGAAACACCTGCGGCTTTTGGTCAGGTGCGGCTAATGTATGTACAAAACAGGATTTTCCCCTGATTTTAGCTTGTGCGGCTAATATTCAGGTGCGCTTTGTAGTCCGGGAAATACGGTACTAATTGTTAGAACTTAAACAGTGTGTACAGCAAGTGGTGGTCTACTTCTTCTGATATCCAGTGTTACCATTTTCATTTAAGGGCAGCCCATCCCCCTACAAAATAACCCTCCACCCCAAAAAGAAGCCAAAGGGGATATAAATACATAAAAAAATTAAAACTAAATTGTTATTTTTTACTTAATTTGTGTGCCCTCATTTCATTTTAGCACAGTGTTTCCCTGAGGTTGACAAGCAGTCAACCTCAGGGAAACACCAGCATACATAATAAAGCTTAGCACTTCTCTGTGGATCATGAGCTTTATGTGGTTTTATAAGACCCTACTAGACCAAAAAATATCTAATGATGGTAATGACAGACAACCATATGAAGCATAAGGACAGAGCTGCAAAAATGTTGATCTAATTTGTGTCATAGTGAACATCTGATGAATTTGTGTATCTGTCATATTACAATGCTCTACTTTTGGGGGGAAGTGTAATTATTCTGATTGAAAAGCTCCTCTAACAGCTTTAATCCCAAAGTTTTAATAAGAGGTATAGTGTTACGTCAGTGAATTTGTTGCTAAAATCTTACCTGTTCATACAGATAAGATATTGATATATTATATTAGACATTACTAATGTAACTATTGTCATATTAAGTTACGTTATATCAAGTTAACTTGTGATTTCATCCTTCCCTCCACTGTTAGGTTGCAGACCGTCTATTCTCTTCTTTTGGGCAAGACATCCTGGATGCTCTGTACTGGACAGCCACAGAACCCAAAGAACGGAAAAGAGATAATATTGGAGTCATCCCTCACTTTTTCATGGCCGTCTTTTATGTCTGTATCCTTCCTGCTAAAGCTTCATAGCAGCGTTGTGAGAGTTTTGAGGCAAGTTTTAAAGTCATCAGTAAAGTACACCAAATTGGATTTTAAGGGCGGCATCTTCTAGTCTCTTCTTTTTTCTTTTTTTTAGCTTCAGTTTTATTTTTGACAGATGATATACAGTTATAGTCTCACATAATACTTGTAGTTTTTATTTTTCATTGTGAACTCTTCATTTCCAAGTGCCACTAGAGTGAAATTTTGTTTTGAGTTTCTTTTGGCTTGAGTGACAGACTGGTACTGAAAGGCAACAAAGATTAATTTTAGCTGTAGTCTAGAGGAAGACTGAAGCAATATAATTTTAGCTATAGTTTCCTTAAGTTTATAACTGTTACATTTAATACATCTGTTGCTTGATGTAAGTTTTCATATGCTGAGATTTGTATTTATTATTTACTAAACAGCCTTCAGTGAAAGGACTAGACGTAATGCTGTTCAAGAGTATCTCAAAGGAATGACTCCCAGTTATAGTTGCAAGATGCCAAGTTAAGTGTTGAATGTGTTGTTTCAGGTCAGGGTTGATCTAAGCACTAGCTTACATTACTTTTAATTCATTTTTAATGTGACTGAGTTCAGTGATCATATTGTTTGGTTTAGGTTGATTCGGATGTTGTTTTCCTGATTATCATTTCCTCAGTCCTTCATGCTATCCTCATCATGGTCCAAGCCTCTACCCTGAATGTCGCTTTTAATTCTCACAACAAGTCCCTGCTCACCATCATGATGTCCAACAATGTTAGTACACACACACTCACACACACAGAGTGTTGTAGTATAAAACACAATAGTGTACACCTGAAGTGTTTTTTTGAATTGCAATGAAACACTTATACAAACAGAAAAAAAAGTATTTGCATGATGGTGTATCCAGAAACATTAACGCTGGTATATTAGTGATGAAATGTTGTACCTGCAACATGACCGTCTTCTGTTTTTATTTTTTGTCATAAAAGTGCTGACTACATTTCTGTCTTTTTTTTTCTTTTCTCTCAAACATAGTTTGTGGAAATCAAAGGAAGTGTGTTCAAGAAATTTGAGAAGAACAATTTATTCCAAATGTCCAACAGTGGTGAGCTATCCAGCGCTTTATCAAAAATGCAGTACATTATTAGTACTATTTTAGAAAAGTACTGGTCTAAAAATACATAAAACATGTATTTTATTGAATTTCACATCTGCTTTGTCACTGTCAACAATTACACTACAAAAATAATCACCAGTAAGAATGATTTGTTCGTAGTAACAGGAAAAGTTTAGAATCCAGACTAAATTATATACTTCGAAGTTCTCTGAAGCTTCTTTAAAACTGAATTATCCCTTGGAAATACTTGTACCAAAGTCAGAATGGTGGCGATAGATAGAAAAATACTGTAGTTAGATAGATTCATGACATTTCTATTGGATATCTTTAAAAAACTGATGGATGGATTTAAGTTACAGAATTGAATTAATCTTGCTTCATTGGGAAAGTTAATTCATTTTGCATTTTGAAAGAACAGTACAGCCAGTGTATTTGATTAAAAACTTTGGTTCTCTTTTTGTATTCCCAAAGGCACTGTTTTTTGGGGGTTTTTTTAAATCTTGATCATTCTTATTGTAATCAGATGACAGGGGAACACAACAACCCTGAATCATCTGCCATTTGCCTCTCTGGTTACTCCATCCCAGTACAATGGCTGGTCATGGAGCTGGGCTCTTGTTACCATAAGATCATTTGTATGGATAATAACCAAACCTTTGTAGCCACATTATTAAAATTATAATACAGCAATGCTTATAGGATGTACTGCTGTCGCAAAATCCACTGTAACATGAAATGCTTTTTGAAAATTCACAGATCTGTCTTGTTGACTCAAGCTGTTTAGATATTGAACTACAGCAGACTGAAGACCATGTGTTCAGCTAAAATGGAGATGCTTATCTATCTAATATTCTTACACAGGTTTCTCCATAGATGGGAGACTATAATAACAATTTTTTCCCACAGATATCAAAGAACGGTTCACCAGCTATGTCCTTCTACTCATCGTTTGTCTCAGAAATATGGAGCAGTTCTCCTGGAACCCCGGTAATCATGTTTCCCTCCTTTAAACTATACTTTTATGCACATTTTTATATTACTAGAAAAGTAAGTTGTTGTTTTGTTTTGTTTTTTTTATCATAAATGTCTTTAAAAGTAAAAAAAAAAAAAAAAAACAACAACAGGAAAAAAACAGACTGGGGTCAGTGCTTGCCATGGTAAAAATGTTTACAAAAATCCTGAGCAGCTCCTTTCTTGCTGTTTCAGCTGATACATTGCAACACCTTGGGGAGTTTTCTCCAGTAAACCTCAGTCAATGAGACGGAGCAAAGTGAGGAGTGAGGGCTGGGATATTTCTCTATGACAGCTCTCTGAAAAGTCAGCTCCTCCTGCCAGTCTCAAAGTCAGACACACAGTAGATGACAGATGTGGCTTGTCAGCTGAAATCATAACACTGATTTACTAATACCAGCAGAGCTACTGTTGCTAAAGAGGTATATAAATCACAAAAACTTTCAAACAACATATAATTTGTCAGGTGTGGCTCAGAATGGGCTGAGCTTTTCTCAGTACAACAGCACAATATTTACTGAGCCCTAATGGATAAAGCTTAGCTGTTTTGTACATTAAATGGAAATGCCATTAAGTGAACACCTTTAAAAAATCATTAATGTTTCTCTTAAGAGTGACAAGCTCAGGCTTAATATTGCTTTAAATACTCAGTTTCACACTTGCTTCCCTTGTTTTTCCTGCTTCGTTGTGTTCATATGGGAGTGTCAAACAGAAGCAAGCTGCCTTAAAGGGAGAGTCTGGTCTTAAAAAGGGAGTTGTTAGAAAGTCTTGTTTAGGACAGACTGACTATGAGTATAAGACAAAGAATATTTTGACCTGCTGATCACGCAAAACTGATGTGGTTTAGTGAAACAGTAAAAATATTAAGGTGGCCATCATCTCAATTAATATGAGGATTTGCTGTTTTGGTATTTTTGTATCAATATGAATCAAACGCACTGGAAAATGATCCTTTTATTTTGGTTATGCTTTAGTATTTTCTGTTTAATACCCTATACCATTAACTGAATTAATTAACTTATTTTTGTAATTGCTCCAGTGGCTGCCCAAAGAAAACTTGCAGTGCTGCAAGTCCAGTATATTCAGTGAAGGTTTGCAGTAATGTAAATTTTCTTTGGGCAGCCACTAGAGAAACAGATACAATTAGAAGATGACTTCAATAATTTGGCTAATGGTGTAGCGTATTAACATAGAAAAAAATAAAACACGACCAAAACAAGGAGAAACATACATATACAAATATTGAAGGATTATTTGATCCTTCCAAAAATTTTGGCTAAAATAATTAACTTTTTTTTCCCCTCTCAGATCACCTGTGGGTGTTGTTCCCTGACGTTTTTATGGTTGTCACCTCTGAAGTTGCAGTTGATGTCATCAAACATGCTTTTATCACAAAATTCAATGACATCACTGCAGATGTAAGAACAGAACCTGCTGTCCTTTCTTTCAGTCATCACCGTGACTTTGCATGAGAACATGTATGATACTATATGGGATACCTTGCCTTTTTCTTTTTCCTGTACTGAATTATTTTCTTGTCCATTTTCCAGGTGTACAGTGAATATAGAGCCAGTTTGGCTTTTGATCTCGTCAGCAGTCGGCAGAAGAATGTAAGCAACTGCCTCGTTTTTTCACATTGCCATCATTATACTTACATAAACAGCGTGGAGCCCACGCAGCTAATCAATTCAGTTTTGTCAAGTGCTGTAATTTATGCTCGTCTGTCACTGTGTAGGCTTGTACTGACTACAGTGACTCAGTGGCCCGGAGGATGGGCTTCATCCCCCTGCCATTGGCTGTTCTGGTAAGAGAGAATGCAGTCTGTTGTTGATATTCAGGAACTAAATACCAGAATAGAGTTGGTTGTTGGCACACAAGCAAGTTTCAAAACTCCACGATGTTCTAAAAGTGTTTAATGGTTCTTATTATTGCTAAAATGAAATGTTTCCATTTTGTTTTCAAAATGGATAAATAATTCCATTAATACTGGTGTTTCTGTTTTTTTTAACAGCTCATCAGAGTGGTGATGAGTTCAGTGAGGTTGCAGGGAGCACTATCATACACCTGTGTACTGCTCTTTTATCTTGGGTGAGTTTTTAGAGTTGTCCTGTATTGATTTTTTTATACATCTTGCAAAATGAGTGAGCTTTTAATCCTTATTATGCCATTTTACCTCACAGAAGATCTTTTTGTTGTTGTTGTTGTTGTTGTTTTAAATACATGCAAGTGTAGTTGAACCCCAGCCATTTGCAGTTCAGTAATCATATATTCACCTATTCACTTTTTTCTGTATTTGTACAGAAAATTTTGTTTTCTTAAAAAAGAACATTCTCCAAACAGTATGCAAATTTCAAATACAAAGCCTTCAGAAAATTAAAATATAGGCAATTATAAGCGTTTTTAGATGGGGTCTAAAGTTTTCGCAGATTTGAGCTATTCGCGGGCTGTTGTGGTCCCTAACCCCCACGAATACCAGGGCTCGGCTGTAATATAATCTGACCATGAAAAGTATCTTTAGGAAAGATTGATGACTGAAACTGGTCTTTGTGATAACCCCTTCTGTTTAGTAAACTAAATGCTTAACCCACTTAACATGACATGTTTTTTTAAGTCAGTAAAGACTAAAATATTGGGATACTTTAATTTACTTGTGCTAGATATGCAGAGAACCTCACACAAACATCGTCACATGGTGAAGGTAAAAACATGGTTGCGTTGTCTCATGGATGCACACTCACCCATGCAGGCACTGTCATAAACACACATTCATATTCAGAGACACACACAGTTACATAAGCATTAACATTGTGCTCTCACATCCACCCTGTGCTGAGTTGCTGATAGCCTTGCTCATTCTCATTTGCCGGATCCCATCGGGGCACGTACCATTGAAGAGTTTCCCTTAGGGTGAAGAATACAATGTTGTCATCTCTAGTGCCATCTCTGGCCTCCCCTATCCTCCGATTTAAAAATAGCCCTAGCTTGAACAGACCGCTGTGCCTTGGCAAAGATTCAGCTGCGCTGACACGCTCTGTCACAGCAAGGAGTGGTCCACAGACCCAAATGTGTCTGTCTCTCACTCATCACAGTACCAGACTCTCGGCCTTATAGCAAAGCCCACAAACACAGAAAGACAGTGCACACTAACATCCTGGCGTAGGTGGTGGGATGTGAACACTGGCGATTGAAGCCAGATGGTAAGAGATTCATTATAGCTATGCCCTAGTTCAAGATAGCATTGTGATAAAATTTCAGCACTAAATAAAACAAAGAAAGATTCAAAAAGCTATTATATGAATGGTAATTTGCATTAGAAGGCTGTGTTTTGATCAAAATGTAGACACCTAATGTATTTATTATTTAATTTAGCCCGCAGACTGGAAAAAACTACAAAGCTTTAATATGTTTGAAATTAAAGCTGATTTTAAATTATGGCATCACTTTAAGTTAGAGTAAGTTTTTTTTAATAGACTTTCATCTGTCCAGACTAGCTGGATGGTACATTTAAAGCTCTGTAATACTACCTGAAGAACAGGAAAAAAATGTAGTCTTTTTCTAATCAAATATCCCCTTTCCCTCCCCTTTCCCTTTGTAGACTGGTAACACTGAAAGTGTTGAACAGTATTGTACTCCTGGGGAAATCATGTGTCTATGTCAAGAGAGCCAAAATGGAGGACAAACTGTTTGAGAGGCCCTCGACTGCACCATCCTCCTCTGCCAAGAGCCCTAGCAAAGCTGACCCAGCCAGGTGCCGCACACCTTCAGGTAAAGAAAAAAACCCTCAAAAGATTAAGATGAGAAAAAACCTTGGTTATAATAAAAATCCCAGATATGTTATGGATTAATATTTTGTAAAAGCTATTATTTACACCCACAAGGATCCATAGGTTTGAGTCCCCATGGGATTTATGACTACAACACTAATTATCTCTTGAAGGGATTCAGCATGACTCATGAAACATTTGCATGCCAGAGAAATGTGAAAAGTCAAACAGAAAACAGTTTTTGTGTTAGTGGTTCTTTTTAAAGATGAATTTAATAGATAATTGTAAATTACACATAAAAGCAATTACATTTTATATCTATAAATGTGATGCTTTCTAAACAAGATGACATCAGCTGTGACCTCAAGCGTAGAGCATGTCACCAGTAGCTTAACCAGTCCGTAATAAATTATAATCAAACATTCAGCGCAAAGAAAACCAGAGTTTGACCTTGTCTAATGGTCAGTGCTACCAGTCATTTTACGTAATTATACATTCACCTCAGCTTGATTATACTCACTTTTACTAATTACACTGTATCTATCAGGTCTCCAACAGTCAAGAACATGCAGAACATGAAGCACTGACATAAATTATTAATATTTAAATAGCTACAGTACAAATATATCATAAGTATTTATTTGGAATTACATACACACCACCTTTGAACAAAAAACTTTTGGTTGAAACTTTTGTGGTATTTTGAAGTCTGAATCTTATTTTAGAGATATGAAAAATGCTGGGACCTGAGAGGGTGTTGTTTGGCTGGCAGGAATAGATATCTTGTAAATGAGACGTCCTGGGATTTAATTTTGTTGATGAATGTTTCGTATTGCTCTTTCTCCTACACAGTTGTTCTCTTTCTTCCTTTCTTTCTTTCGTTTTGTTCAGCAATAGAAACCTGTAATGGTTTTCAAAAGAAAACAATGTTTTATTACTCTTTATGTCTCAGACTACCATTCAGAATAGCAATTTACATATTTGTTGAAGTGATGCTAGATATTGCTTTCAGTCTCATGCAATTTCTAAAGTCTTACCAAATGGGCCCCCCACCTAACAGAGTTACGTTGATCTTTTTAGGTATCTAGTTGGCACTTAAATGTAAATGTTGGACATTTAGCTGACATTTAGGTACAGACAAATGTGGCAACAGGTAAAGCCCCGGCTCAGCTTCAGACATTTAGTGGAAACAAGCAGAAAGTGGGGATCCTTGAAACCTTGATTTGATTTGATTTGATTTTTTTGGGTCAGGTAAGTCTTTTCAAGATTACAGGTTAGCACTTGATTAATTCCCTCAGCATTTAAAAAAAAACAAAAAAAAACAAAACACAACTCTGTGATCCCAAAACTATTTTGCGGGGCAAAAAAAAAAAAAATAAATCAAACAGTATACATAATGTTTTATCTACTTCCTTTTCTTTCCTTGATGCTTATTTCCAGAGCTGCAATGAATTGATATTTGTCATTGTGTAACCTGGTACATTATGATGTTAATTACAAAATGAATCTGTTATGCCTGGAGATGTTTTTGTCAAGCAATTAATAACTACTAATGCAACATTTGATTTGCTACAGTATAGAACTTCAACCTTTTGATTAGGTGATGAATTTAATTTGTCTGGGCTCAAAAACATACATTTATCAAATGTGTTTTGTTATTCAACTTATTGAACAAATTCTTCATTTGTCTTCTATATTTGATAGAATGGACAAAGGTGGGCACAGTATTCTCTGGTAAATTATACAGACATATCCAGCACTACACTTAATGTAGTAAAACATACAACGTTGCAGTGTTCTGTCATAGCACTTTGTACTGGATCGTCATCTTATGTCATATTCTAAGAAAAAGACTATTCAACAAAAAAGTACACAGCAAACCCTTTTCTGTATTCTGATATTTACACGTGAATTTCCTCAAAAGAGTTTAGTTCCTAGTCTGGCATAGAGTTTCACTGGTCCCGCACCTACGTTTGATGAAACAGATTTGGAGGTGACACTATCTCCCTGTCATCCTCAGCCAAATCCCTGCAGATCTTTTCTCCCGTGTGTGCCTCAGACCCGCCTGCTGTGCCGAAGCAGGAGCTTTAAAATGACAAAGATCCTGATGGTGCATCATGTCATGGAACATCAAAAGCATTCATGTTTCTAATGAATCTGGTTTCTCACAGAGCTCCAGCAACATGGCTTACAGCTTCACGCTCCAGCATGCAGAGTATAATAATAAATGCTTTGAGGTTGTGGGAAGCTAATGCAAGTCTCTTTATGCTTTCTTCATATTTAGCTTTTGGGATTTGAACCGTCGACCTTAAATACCATGCTCACTTTTCTGACATTAAACTACTTTGGTGGGCGCCTCAAGCTTTACCTGCTGCTCAACTGGATTCACTGCACTATGTCTTTGTCTTTGCAATGCTCTGCCTTCAAATAATACGAAGATCTGCCATCTGTCTATACTGCATGTTTTTCTCCAAAGGGGAGAAATGTGTAATGAGCGGTTTCACAGTAGCCATTTCAAGCCAGATGGTGGTTAACTTTTATTAAAGCTCACATATCTCCAGAGAAATGGAGAAAGCTGCAATGTGTGACTCAAATAACAGATCTATAGATTTTTTTTTTTCTAGGGTTGAAGGGAATGTAGCCCCCTCGACTATACCTGGAAAAATTAGTTAGGAAGTTAATATAAAAATTAGATAATGGGATATTTAATAACAACAGACATCATCTGTCTGTCTGTACACAATACACAAGAAGCGCTAATTTAGCGCTTGATTTTTTTTGTTACATATCCTTGTAATGTAAAAGCTAGTGAAACTGATATCTGGTTCCTTAGCAGCTAAATGACATTGACAAAACTGACATGAGCATCTGGCCTGGTTGCTTTATAGTGGAAGACAGCTTAAGGCTAGCATGCTATGATTTTGTTCCTGCTCTGTGCCATTGATTATAAGGAGCATCTGGACTCCCCAGGAACCTACGCCAGGATCCTGTTTGTGGACTTCAGCTCTGCCTTCAACACCATCCTTCCAGACCATCTCCGAGACAAGCTTTCCCAGATGAATGTGCCTGATCCCATCTGCCGGTGGATCACTGACTTCCTGACGGACAGGAAGCAGCATGTGAGGCTGGGAAAGAATGTCTCGGACTCCCGGACCATCAGCACCGGCTCCCCTCAGGGCTGTGTTCTTTCTCCTCTGCTCTTCTCCCTGTACACCAACTGCTGCACCTCCACCCACCAGTCTGTCAAGCTAATCAAGTTTGCAGATGACACCACCGTTATTGGACTCATCTCGGACGGGGACGAGTCTGCCTACAGGAGGGAGGTTGAACGTCTGGTGTCCTGGTGCAGCCACAACAACCTGGTGCTGAATGCCCAGAAGACAGTGGAGATTATTGTGGACTTCAGGAAGCACACAGCCCCACTCCCCCCCATCATCCTGACTGACACCCCCATCACCTCTGTGGACTCATTCCGCTTCCTGGGTACCACCATCACCCAGGACCTGAAGTGGGAGCCCACCATCACCTCCGTCATCAAGAAAGCCCAGCAGAGGATGTACTTCCTGAGGCAGCTGAAGAAATTCAACCTGCCAACACGGACGATGATGCAGTTCTACACTGCAATCATCGAGTCCATCCTCACCTCCTCCATCACCGTGTGGTACGCTGGAGCCACTATCAGGGACAAACAGAGACTGCAGCGTGTTGTGCCCTCTGCTGAGAAGGTGATTGGCTGCAGACTCCCATCTCTGCAGGACCTGTACACCTCCAGGACATTGCGGCGTGCAGCTCGGATCTCAGCTGACCCTTCTCACCCTGGACACAGTCTGTTTGACCTGCTCCCCTCAGGCAGGAGGCTCCGGTCCATTCGCACCAGAACCTCTCGCCATAAGAACAGTTTCTTCCCCTCTGCTGTTGGACACATGAACAATAACCATATGACTGTACCCGCCACTAACACATGACCCTACGCTGTGTCACTGCATCATTCTATGTTTGGCACTGATCACCACCTGCACTCATGTATATATCTTTCAACGTAGCACTCTTAATTCTTATTCTCATGTATATATCTCATGTATAGCTCATGCACATATCTTTCCACGTAGCACTTTTAATTCTTATCCCTACTTTTATTTTTTTCCATGTCTATTTAAGTGCTATTTATGACAGCATGTTTGCACTGAAGCACCGCAGCAATTTCCTAATGTTGTAAACCTGCTCAACATTTGGCAATAAACCCCATTCTGATTCTGATTCTGAGTTGAGGCTATTAGTGTGACTGTTGACCTGTCCAGACTGTAGCCTCCTATCAACCAGTTTCTAGGATAAACCACAGCCCACCTGGGGTGGCTGTAGCTCAGGTGGTAGAGCAGATCAGCTACTGATTGGAAGGTTGGTGGTTCGATCCTTGGCTTCCCCAGTCTGCATGCCAAATATCCTTGGGCAAGATACTAACCCCAAGTTGCTCTCTGATGCGCTCATCGGAGTGTGAATGTGTGTGAATGTTTATTAGTTTGCACTTGAGTTTAGAAGTGCTTGTATGAGTGGGTGTGAATAGGTGAATGAGGCATGTTGTATACAGCGCTTTGAGTACTCTGGGAGAGTAGAAAAGCGCTATATAAGAATCAGTCAATTGAATTGAACCTGTGACCATAATTTGGATAAGTGAAGTGGTTAAGGAGATGAGAGGATGGCTATCAACTGATACTGTATTTTTTTCTTCTTTGTTTGTTGCAGAGTGATTTTTGCCATCAGGGTAACTGATAGTTTCGATTTTTCCATCTTCGGTGTAGAATCTGAACTGCTTTTACATATTTCCTCAGCATCATTGGCAAGTTCTGTGTTAATGAGGAACACAAGAATAACTGAGTGTACAACTATAGCAGCAGAGCATTCACTACATCATGTTTTGAGGTAGAAGACTCTGTCTGATCAGTTTATCAATATTTTGCTAATAAGAAAATGCTTCTAAAAGTAAGCCATTTGAACAATCTTTTTTTTAAAATACATTTATAGTTTTTATTGCCTGTCTGATAAAATAGTTTGCTTTGCTTTTCCTAGGTTTCAGTTCAGGATTCTTTGAGTGTCATGTTTCTCTTATAACAGCTGTGATTATGCAAATGATGACTGTTTCATTCATATAGTTTAAATATATAATTTTTTTCCTCAGTTCAAATCAAAAAATATCATTGATGCTGTCAGGTCTCAGTAGAAAATGGCTTCTTTTTTTAAAAAAATTTGAACTGCCACACAATAGATAAGTTGTGAAAATGAGGAGCTTTGATTGGTCAGAGTCCACCTTTTCTGTCATGGGAAGAATTTAAGACTCTCAAATATGTGACATTCACCACCTAATAAAACAGCAGTACTGTGAAGCCTGACCCCATCAGAATAAATGAAATGGTGAAGCTTAGAAAGGGTGTGCACGCCACTGACAGGTATGCCTCATTTTATATTCTTCACTGATTTAATGCTAAATTATTTAGGTGGAACTGAACGTGGAATTTTCCTATATTCTGTTTGCCTAAAACATTTGCTTTCTTTTATTTTTGTTTTGGGTTTTTTTTTTTTGTTTTTTTGTTTTTTGATTTTTGTTTTTTCATGGCTTTTATCATGGTTGATGTTTTTTTTCTTTGATAGCTTAGACACACACATGTAGTGCGTGTCTAACCTACACAGTCCATTTGCTCAGTGTGTTGTAGTTTTCTCTCTAGTTAAATGTCTATTCATCTCTGTCTACAGAAAGAACCAAAAGTTTGCTGTAGTCAGATAGCCCGGGGCGAGGCAGTCGTCTCTGTGGACAGTCTTCTTGCTCAATTCTCTCTGATATGATGAATTATTCTGTTTAATTGATTTTCCTAAAGTAACTGTGGTCTGCTCTCAAAGTGAAAAGCCTTTGCAGTGTTTCTCTAAACATAATGAAGTGAATTGTGAGGTCCAGCTGTGCTGGTGTATGTTTTACATCAACATCTTTTTCTGGTTGTTTTCTCTCCTGCTGTGTTGAAACTGGTTTGTCCAGTTATTGTCCGTGCAGATGCAGTCAACCTCCTCCCGCCTATCAGTTCGATTTTAGAATCAGAATTAATAAAGTATTGTGATTCTGAAACTGAACTAGTACACAGCTGGACCGTATAACGGTGGGATTAATCTTAATAACTGGAAAAACCAGTGGAATTATGTCTTTTAAATGTTAAGCTTGTCTACACAGACATTAATCAGTTTTCACTTGCCTCACACTTGTTTGATGAAAGGGACATGCTTGAATAAATCTAGCGGTCTACTCTGTACAGCTTGCATTTTGCCTGCACTGTGGGTGTGAAGATTTGTTTACTTGTGTTTTACTCAACTTCCTACAGTGATTGGACTGCACAGAGCACTGTTCCTAAGCTCACGTGTAGAACTGAGACGAGCGGGATTGAAGCTGCTGGGTTGGCTCTTTGTTAAAGCCAGTCTTAGTGGCAAATTACCTATGCATAAATGAACCCATCTACATGGTATTTGTTTTGTCATTAAATGTGTTTTTAAATTTGTTCCTCACAGGTGAATCTAAGGTGGTGCAGATCCCTGCCACTCCCTGCAGCCCAACATCCTCTTCCATCTCGTCTGTGACCACTCAGCCTATCCCTAGGACTGATTTGTTTCCTCCACCATTTACCTATCCCTCACCTGCTAAACCAGCTAGCCGTCCACCTAGTCCACCACCTGATGCTGATGCTGAACAACTTCCATCCATGCTCTTAAAGGAAGATGACGAGGATGAGGAAGAGGAGGAGGAGGCACAGCTGCCCTCTGAAACAAAGCACAAGACCTCCAAAAAAGACCTCCTTGAGATTGACCGATTCACAATCTGTGGAAACCGCATTGACTGATCAGCCTCCAAGCAGACACTGATGTAGCGACTAACCACTCAGGAAAGACGGAGACCAATGGCCTCCCAGCCTGGCTCTCCTGGCCAACAGCAGCAGAACGCTGAGTACTTATAAAATCAGTGACATTACAGTAAATTATTGTTAAAAAAAAGAAAAAGTCAGACAATCCTGCTGCTGTTGAAAGCTGAAGTCGAGAAGTTTCACAGGGAAAACTTCACCTGGCTGATAAAACAGAAGAGGACAGAAAGTGAGAGTGTTGCAGCCGAGTTGTCAGGATGAACTGGCATATGTCAGAGCGTGTGTGTGTGTGTGTGTGTGTGTGTGTGTTTGTGTGTGCACGCGATTTAGGATCAGGGTTGGGGTGCGAGAGTGTGTGCGAGTGAGCATATGTGTAAGTGTGAAGGCACTCTAGCACTTCCTGTATGAGCAGCAGTGGGACCAGAAGGAGAGAAGTTTCTCAGTTCGCTCAGCAGCCAGAAAAAACTTCCAAACTCTGACATCAAAAGTGACACTTGAATGATGAGAATTTGCTTTTTTCCACCAGAAAACAAGTGTTGGGGTTTATTTTAAGTACTAAGTACTAAACATTCAACATATGAAAATTTGCAAGAAAACAAAAACAGAGGTTATTTAAAACATCTGAGCTAAGAAATGTAGCTCTGTTATTATATGGCAGTTTGCAACCCAAGGCTCGCAAAATTCTCATCTTTTTTTTACATTGTGGTTGTCTAGAAAATATTCAGATGAACTTAAAAAGCAGAGCAGAAAAAACTGGAGTCAAAACTGAATAATGAAGGGTTTTTAATCAGACATTGTTTTGATTTAAGAGACTGAAACTGACATGACTGAAAGGTTAGGAAACATGGCTCTGAACGGTTACACACTGTCAATATTAGAGATCTGTTGATTAAAGTCCGTACCTCAGTGAAGCTGGTTCAAATTTTTCAATCCAGTATGAATTACAGGTGTTGCAAACACAGCTAAAAACAGTGATTATTTTTTAGATTAAAAAACATTCATTTACACAGCCATTAGCTAAAGACATTTGCAGCCATCCTGCGCCTTCGCCAACTCAACAGCCTTTCATTAAACAACCCAGTCAGCGTACAGTATTAGCCAAAGCAGTTAATGACTGCTGACTCTAAATCTGCTGCATCTACCACCCACATAGCCAGTCATAGAGCAGAAGTCCTTTTAAAATTATGGAAAAAGTGCATTTGTATGTCATAGCCCATTATAATCTTGATTTTCCAATCACTTAGTTTAAGACAGTTTACACGCAGCTATCTGTTAAATGGACATAATCAATCGGAAGAGTTCTCTTTTGGTGGGGTGCCTCAAATTGGAGCATAATTTTTTGATGAATGGTATTTAATCTTTAGTTACTTTTGAATGCACTGATGGGCCGTATTGCCTTTAAATACGGTCATGTTTCTCATTCGACTCTAGTGATGCTCTAATGTTTACATCTTAGGATAATAGAAGCAATATTTACACAACAAAATGCCTTTTGCGTGTGTGTTTTAAGACTTTTCTTTTTTGACTGACCTTGCAGAGTTGTTCGCTATGATTTTTTTTTTTTTTTTTTTTTTTTTTTTTTGTAAATTGTGTGAATCATCTAAAAGTAAAAACACCTTAAAGAGACCAGGAATGTCATCAAGTTTTAATTTGACACCCATTTGTGTAATTTAGTTTAAACATAATACATTTTTTGTAACTTTATTAGAAGTTTATGATTCAAATTCGTGCCAAATCTTTCAATCACTTTTGTTTCATCAGATCTGAATTGTAAAATTACGGCAATATATCACTAAGCACTTTCTTGTTTCCTCCATGTTTACAAAGTTGATCTTAGCATTTTGATTGACAGCAGCTAATCAAAAATGGCAGAGTTAGACAAACCCTTCACTCACACTAATTATTTTATAATCATCAGATTAAAAACTCAGGTCACTTGTGTTCACGTTCCGCTTTTTTGACGCACTCTGCCCATCGCTTCTTTTATTTGGGGATGTAAAAACAAGTACTTTTTTGGTTGTAAAATACTTAACAGTGATATATTTAATGTTATTTTGGCAAAGAAAGCTTGCTTTTTGTTTTTTTTAAACAGAAGGTGTATATAGTGTTTACATGTATCAGCATCTGTTTGATTGTATTTTGGAGAAACGTTTCTTTATTGTAATAAGGACGATCTATTTTTGGAGCTGCCTGATGGAGCTGGTTCAGTCTTCACTGTACACAGAGTTGGTGCTGATGTTCCAGGTGTGCAGTGGAGATCTGACCGAACCTCAACTGGGCCCAGCTGAGCACACCTGAGCTTAACGGGGTTAATGGATATAGAAGCACTGTAGAAGTGCTCTTATGCAAGCTGCGATGGTCCAGTACACTGCCTCCTTTGTTTCTTCAGTTTGATTCCATATTTAATTCCTACCTTGATATTGTATGAACTTGCCCATTTGGAGTAATAAAGTTGATTTCTTAAGTGTGCTGTTTTATTGTAGCTACATGCAGAGCTAAAGCATTCTGGGTTGTGTTTTTGAGGGTATGTATTTGGAAAAAGTTCACTTTCGAACCTCAAATTATTTGCTGTTTAACTCAAGTTCATGACTGAGAATCAGAATTATTCAAACTTCAAGTCTGAAACTATGTTTTAAAGTTCACTGTGAGTATGCGCAAGCTTATTTTACTTACCCAAATGCAGCATCTTACCAAACGTTTTGTATTAAATTATATGATAATGCTTGTTATCTAATGATCCATCATTTCAGATGATCCTGACCTGTATCACTCGCTCCCTGTGATACACTCGAACTCTGGATGAACATTGGGAACTGGATCTTGAGTTGGGATTTTGTAAGGTCGAGACCGAACGTTCATTGGTAAAAAGTTCTTACAGCTCTATGAATGAAATCATAGAAACTGCTTTGCTTGCAGGACAGTTGAGCAAACTTTTTGCTGACGGATACCAGTGGTGTGATAAGGATGCAGGCTACAAAAAGATGCAGGCCTACAGTGCTTCCAGAAGTATAAAGAGAAAATAAACTGATGTCACTGAGTGAATGTTTTTAATTTAGCCATTTAAAGAACCACTCATCAGTGGCTTTAGCTTTCAGAGTACAAAGTCAGATTAGGATTTCCTTTTTTTTTGTTGATGACAGGAAGCATCAAGGTGCTTCTTTTTTCCCCCCCGTCAAACTTCCTGTAAGCTTGATCCATGAACCCTGCCTGACCTGATACTGGGCTGCACAGTACCTGAGTACCTGTTCAGAAGTGAAGGACAGGCAGAGTAAATCTGTAACAGACATTCTTAGAGGGCTAAGCTCCTTACACTGCTGAGAACTGAGACGAGCTTCAGCTCTGTCAGATCTGACAGGAATTTGTCTTGAGAAAGGTTGACGGGAATGATAGTGACACTTGGACAAAGTCCACATCCATACGCAAGATATGGTGGTCATTTACATTCCAATTTCTGAAACATCTTACTTGATAAAATTATTAAAACCAATATAGGGAAGACTATCAGCAGCTGAAAGAAGAGAAAAATTATCTGTAGTCATGATGCAGCAAGTGTTAAATTTATCGTCTTTCTAGAGCAGTATGAAAAAGGAGGACAGAATTTAATCTTGCATTTATATTTTTAATGAGATCATTTAGTTGTAGATACACTAAAAACTGTTCTTAATGAATCTACTAATTAATTCTACTGCCTCAGTCTAGCATATCATGTGTCTGTAAAACTGAAAGTCTCATCTGCTCCTCTGCAGGTCTAATGAGTGTGTGTTGTCACTGAAGAAATGTGCTCACAATCAGTGATCAAAGGTTTCCAAACAGGAGGCCCCTCTGTCACCAGGAGCTGGGGCCCCATGCACTCCAGAAAGAGGACAAGGATGTTACTGTGTAAAGAGACAGAAGCAAAACCCACCTGTTTGCTTCTCTGCCAATGAAATCAATCCTATGAGCTGCACGCAGGTATCCTCTGTCTGCCCTCTGGGGGAAAAGGTCAAAGGTCAAGAAGGTGAAGAGCCTGATAGTGGGAAGAAGAGAAAGCTGACTAGGGAATAGCTGATACAAGAAAACATTTTTACATTAGAAATTATGTAAGATATTGTATTGTTCACATTTAAAGAACATGTTGAAGAGCATAACAATTACATTTCTAATTTCTGAAATGAAAAAAGGCAAGTAAGTAAAACTCTGCTTTCAAAAGATATTTGAAGGAAGTCAGTCATTCCATAAACCTCATCTCCTCAGGAAGGTTGTTCCGGAGTCAGAATCTAAGATGGCGAAAACACAACAACCTTCAGATTTAAACCTCAGCCTGGGAACAGCCAGAATGGCCCCACATGAACATCTAAGGCTGTAATCAGCTTATTAACTTTGAGTCTAACTTAAATAAGAGTAATTATACTTCTGTAGTGGATATAATGATAATATTCCCCCACAACTGACAATTTAAAGCTGCAGTGAACAGAAAAGGTGAAAGAGAAAAAAAAAAGCCTTTTTCCTCTTTTTTCTTCAGTGCATGGATACTCAGGTGTTTGATACTTGGCAAATGTAATTCAGTGCTGCTTTTGGCTTCACACAGGACCCCAACCCCACCCTCCCAGATAAAAGCCTTCTGCCTGACCCACTGGAGCACCACATATTACATTCGACATGGACTTTATACTGCTTAATACCTGGTCTGAAAATGTACATGTAATCGGTCATTCTCATTTCCGGGGAATAAAATAATCTGCTTTTAACAAATCTACTGTCCTATAGGGAACAAGGTGTCCTAGTGCATAAACCATAAAGTTGGCATTAGACATCACTTTTCCTCCCAACTTGGCATGTTTCAACTTGAAGGGTTACCTCTGTGGAGCAGTGTATTTTAACCCACAGCCACAATAGTGTCCCCCTAAAAAAATTGTTTTTAGTTCTTAAAACTAACCAGTGGGTGAAAGCTAGCTGCAAATGTCATATAAGAAAATGAAAGTTGTAACTGTTTAAAGTATTTATTTGAAAATTAATCAGCTTTCTTAACACAGTAACACTGCATATTTATTACAGCTAAGATTTCATTATTATCACAACTAGAATTCCTGTTGTGGAAAAAAAACATTCATTGTCTCTTTTCAAGCTCACATCTCAGCATTTTTAAAAATAACGCTTAATGTGGGTTGTGTAGATGGATCTTATAAACAATCCAATGCTATCAAAAGGTGAGGAATTAATTGTAAACATGTTTAAGTGATACTAAAGTCAAATATTGCTGGATAAGCATGATTTTCTAATATAAAATCGAATGATTTCCAGCAGACCCGAGGGAACAGTGCCTCAAAACGGCATTTCAATATATGTAAACTGTCTAAAGGTGGTTTTAACGTGTTCTGCCCCAAACTAATCTCTCCAATCAAAACGTTAGTAGGTTAGATCTTTAAGATTCTACTTCCTCTCCCCGGCAGGAGGAGCACCTCCCTCTGGACCCGTCCTCCCTTTGCAAACGGCGGCGCGCACCATCGCCCGCTCCCGTGACGCAGCGCATCCCCGTGCTGCACAGATGCCGGAGTGGAAGCGACAGGCGCGCTCATCCAAACGCATCGAACACAGGGGACGTGGGAGAAGATCGTCCGATTTGCGTCCGTCTAAGAGCTCCAGACCGCGGGGAACGATGCTCGGAACAAGTCGCTCGGTGGGAAGCAGGACTTAAAAAGCTGCGGAACACTTTTATCTGTATTCTCTCTTTTCCCCCACTCCGATAATAATCAAGATTCCGGGCAGTCGCCGTCCAGTTTTCTCGATCACTGAGAATTTAGTTCCAGTTTCACGACAGGTCGGTGTTTCGTTTGGACACGATGTGGAAGCCGGGAACCCTCCTCCTGCTGTTGCTGTGGCTGGCATCCGGCGAACTCCAGCAAGAGACGGAGCCGCGGAGACTCCCACCCCCAGGAAAGTTGAATTTCGGCTATGTGCCAGCGGGAGTTTACGAGACGCTGGCCCATTACGAACCTGGACCGATAGGGATTCTGTTCCACATGGTCCATGCTTTCCTGTATGCGGTACAACCCAACGCTTTTCCACACGGTAAGCATCCCCAATCGAGCTCACGGTGGCTACAGCACAACAAATGCAGACCGAGCCCTGGGCAACGTGTCTGAAATGTATATGGAAGTCATGGGGGAATAAGTTATGAGAATCTATGAGTGTTGTTCCCGCTTGGTTGTCTTGTGGGACGCAAACAGGGACACGAACAAGAGAGAAACTGCAGGTTATTATACTGGATTACAAATTGACTTTTTTAAACGTTTTTATGAATTAGGCACATAAATATTTATTCTAGTTTTGTGGATATTGGGTTAGGAATCAAAACTTTGAATTTTATAGCGCTTCTTCGGTCTCACTGCGTGAAAAAGGTGTCCACTTGCGGATTGGTCCAGTTGTGCGTCATGCGCCCCGTTCAGCGCTCACAGCACGCACTTGAAGGTGGTGTTTCTGCCTGCGGCGCACTTTGTGTCAGGATAATTACAATTAATGAGCCTCCCGCTGACAGCAGCGGTGCACGTTGTTTTTGCCTCTGTGAATGAACGTCGTTGGGTAGTTTGTTGGTATGAGCACCCGAAGAGCTTGAACGCGCATGGCTTTACATTTAATACAATTATACCTGGCTGCTTAACCACACCCCCACACACGGAGGTGTCTCTGTGTGTGTTTAATTGGGTATTGGGTGCTCAAAAGACTCTACTCCACTGCATGCATTTCAGTCGAAGAAACATTTTGCAGATTAGTATCTCTCTGAGTCACCTTGTTAATTGAGTAATCCCATAAACCCCTGCGCCATATGCTGTTGGCGCTTTTAGTTTTCAGTTTGTCACCGGCAGTTGGGGGCTCATGGCCTAATCCTATGGAGCAGACAGACCACTGCGCAGTGAAGCTGTTAGTTCATTCATGGGTGCACACACTAAATAATCCAAGGAAGAGGGTGGAAGTCATGTGGAAACAGTGGGATAGGATAATAAACGACAGTTCAAGTAAAGGTCATTGGTTATTAATAGAACCTGTGCATGTTTGCATATCTAAATCCAATTCTGTCAGGGCTGCTTTGATTATAAGGCTACAAGCTGGTTTGCAGGAAACCATTGGCCTTTCACGGCTTGTCAACTACATCTCTTGCGCTGCGCCATTACATAACTTGGAGTTCTGTTAAAATCTATAAGATGAGCCAGAAGAAAGATCTGTACTCGGTTTCCACTCCAGTGGTTTGTGACTTGAAGTGGCGCAGATGTCAGAGTGGAGCACTGTTTAGGCTGGGTCGACCTGGGTGTCGTTTCTCTTCAGCCTGTGATAAGATACAGTGTTAACGTTGTTACAGCAGGCTTTTAAAGAATGAATCACTGAATCCTGTAGCAAAAAAGGCTCTTAAATTCTGTTCATCTGTTTCCTAATCACATCTGATTTAAAGGGACAGTTCACTCCCAAACAAAACAACATCTTGTCTTTTGGAGTGATCCCACTACTAACTACCATTCATTTGTTGGGCATTTGTTTGAGATGATGATGGCTACAACAAATGTTTTATTAATTTTCTATTTTCTGTTAGAAAATGAAGATATTAGAAAATGTGCAAATGAACATCTTGCTATATATACACACAAACACACACACTAGTTCTGTGGATGTGACTTTATTTATGTATTTATTTTTGTGGATACATTTGGACCATGACAAATCTTGTTATTCATATCCCAATACAGACGAGCAGCGTCAGCCACTCATTCCTTCCCCAACATCTGGACCAGGTGTTTGTTTCAAAGGTTTCTCAAACCCATAATTGAAAGCAAAACCATACTCAGAGCATTAGCAGAGAATGAGTCATTTTTAATATTTTTTTGTAATTTATTTACAGTTGATTGACAAGCACTATATGGGCGAAAGTATCGGGCCACACCTTTAACCTTTGAATTCAGGTCTATGAAATCAAGCACCTTTCCATGTAGTCTGCCTTTAAAGACAATTGTAAAAGAATGGCCTGACTGAATTTGAGTGAGGTACTGTAATAGAAAGCCACCAGTGCAGCAAGTCAGTTCATAATATTTCTTCCTATCTAGAAAAGAATAGAATAGCCCTTTATTCTAGACCATGACACACCATAAAAAGTTACAGAACAGGGTCACCGAGTGCTGAGGTGCACAGTGCAAATGGTAAAAGTCAACAACGTTCTGCTCACTGAATAAATGCAGAATTCCAAACCTCTTCTCGCTATAACATCAGCACCGAAACTATGTGTCATGAGCTTCATGGCATTGGTTTCCATGGATGAGCACTGCAGGAGTAATGTGTAGTTGGCGCAGTACCTTTGTTGATGGAAAAAGGAGAAGGTTGAGCTACAGAAAAGGATAGCATACCATCCTTTAAATCAGGGGTGGGGAACTCCAGACCTCAAGGGCTGGTGTCCTGCAGTTTTTAGATGTCCTTGATCCAACACAGCTGAGTTAACCGGCTAAATTACCTCCTCAACATGTCTTGAAGTTCTCCAGAGACCTGGTAATGAATTAATCATTGGATTAGTTGTGTTGACCCAGGCTGATATCTAAAACCTGCAGGATACTGGCCCTTGAGGCCTGGAGTTCCCCACCCCTGCTTTACATTAACATGCAGGCATTTGCGTATATAGGTCTTACTTTTCTCATTTATCCACTACATCTACCTGAACATTGCTTTTGGTAGCACAGAAAACACAATTATTGTCATATTTTCAGATTTTTGAATAGACAGCAGAGTACTTGTGTTTCATGTTAATGTCAGTTAATGAAACTGTTTTCCTTTTTTAAATTATAGCTCCAATATCAAAGGTTTCATACATGTGCTATATCCCCGAGGCTTGTTCGACCCTTGTGGATTTTTATCCAATACAGTCAACAGCCAGTTAGGCTAACCCTATAAACAAGTGTGAGATGAACATTATGTTGATGAGTAATTAGCGACGCTCCATCATCACATCTCTTACTATCAGTGCGCATAGCACATTACATTGAGCAATGTCTTTATAATCTCATGAATGCTCAATTTAGTCAGCTGATGTGTTCATCACGCTGTATGTGCGGCAAGCGGCTCCGAGCTCGTAGGAGGTTTGATTAGAAAAGAAGCAACAAATGTCTTTCATCAGCACCCACACAAATCGAACAAACAGCGACATATTCTCTAACTTTTTTGTCTCCAACAGCTGCAGTGTGGAAGCCTCCAGGAGCTGTTGACGCCTCCCTCACACTTACCCACACTCTCACCGACACACAGATGCTACAATCCAATACTCAAGCTGATGTATAGGATCACAAACCCTTTTTACACTGCAATTTCACAGCAGTTATGGCTTTGTGATGAATTCTTCTCATTAGGATGTTGACTTTTTTTCATCAAAAGTGAATGGATACTTTCCAAAAAAGCCCAGGGTCCTGTGTAACCTCTGACACCAGAGGTTACAGATGCAGGGGAAGTAGTAGTATCGCTGTTGTGAATTGAAAAGTTTGCAGTGTTAGAGGTTTGAGCCCTACTCCCTCAAATGCACAAGGGTGCTTGAGCAGGACACTGAATCATCTGTGTTTGTTAAAGCAAAGGTGAATGATCTCAAGACCAATGCAGCAAACTGGTTTACGAGCCAGCTGGTAGGGAAATCGCAAGGAAAAGGAAAGGACTGTGCTTTCTTCTAGGCAGCGTCTGAACTTTCAAAATAAGAGCCAATACACTAGTAGATTTCAGATAGTGTCCTCATAGTGCCCGCACTCATCCTAATATTGCAAGCTCATTTAGAAACGTTTTCTTTTTTCTTTTACTCTCATCCAGTTTGCCTGTCAGGGGAATGATTAAGTAGCAATGACATGCTTTGCTCAAAAGCATTTCAGTAGAAAACATGAATGTAGGTTGACAATATTGATATCAACAGTATCAGAAAGCATTCAATCAATTCCCCTTCCCGAATTAGTAAGAATGTAAACATGACATAATAGTTGCATTTAGTTGCATCTATTTAGGTTTTCATGTCTGCTAATTAATCCTGGTGTAAGTCAGCCATCGCTTGAGAATAGCTGTGCATTAAGTTGCGTCTGCGGTTTTGAAATGTACCATTTCATGCCTGTGGGTGAGCGCAGCTGGGAAGCCAGTGCCAGCCATTATCGTGCAGCAGATCCCTGTTGGAAAGTGTTTCCTCATTAGTGTTTCCTTTTCTCAAGAAACCATGTTTAGGTGGAATTCAGACCACAGAGGACGTTTTTCAAAGAACCTAACAGTTGCCAGGGAAACCCATCACCAGTGATCATGACCTGTGTGATTTGCTTCACCTCGCTGGCTTGTGTATCTTACTGCATCATCATGATCATGAAAAGTACTGTGGAGTTATGTAGATTTATGCAGCTCAGGGTATATGGTCTTACCTAATGTTTGTTATTTAACACTCATTCGAAGGGAACCCAGGGTGGGTTTTTTTTTTCTCCAGCAAAGAGGCATGAAGCGACTTTAGTGTTCAGTGAGGGACAGGTAGACATGAAAGAAACTGAAGAGGAAGACTTCAAAAGATTTCTAACCAAGGACAAAGACAAGGAAGCTCATCGTGAGCTGCATTTCTGAGGTTTTTTCTTTCTTTCATGTTCTTTGGAAGAAATCTTAATATAGCAGAGTTTGTTTAAAGTTAAATGATGAGAAATCTCAATTAAGTAGCTAAATGAAAGTAAAAGGTTGGAATAACTAGGATTTAATCAGAAGATGTTAGTGTTCTCTCTCATTCTTGAACGCTACAAGATTTGCTGGGATTTACAGTAACACCAAGGTTTTTATAGTTAACGAAATCTAAACTAAAAACTAAAACTAGATATAAAAACACATTAGTTTACAGAAATAAAATGGACACACTAAAACTCTGAGGGAAAGGTGTATAAAAAAAAAAAACAACTGAAAATTGTGCTCTCATACTGGTACAAATAATTAACTGAAAATTTGTTGACGTACACCCACCTTTATCTGATGCATTTTAGTATACCAACCAAAATCAGGCACAGAAGATTGGTATAACAAAACGCATGTGATTTACTTACATTTGTTTCAGCAGATAACAGGATAGCAACCTTCTTCTGTTTTTCACTTATCTCCTCATTTGTCTAACTGCTTTGATTCTTTGCTCATATTGTGGCTGCTGGCTAGTGGCTCACTCTGAACTCAGAATAGCTTCAACTTTAGCAACTTTGCTTTTTTTTTTAATCTTCTTTAAATTATATATTTACCTTGGTGAGGGTTATTTAAGTGTCCCATTATGTTTACTGTTACAAGCTTTCTTATGGTTGCCCCACCACGGATTACTTGAGTGGCTGATTTAGATCCCTCTCCATTTGATTTAATAATAATAATAATAATAATACATTTTATTTGAGGGCGCCTTTCAGAAACCCAAGGTCACCTTACAAAAAACACAATTAATAAAAGGAACAATAGTCATAAAATACATAAAATAAGTTAAAATTACAAAACAGAGCGTGACAACAGATAAAATCAGCATTAAAGCGAATAAGCCAGTTTAAACAGATGTGTTTTGAGCTGTGTCTTAAATACGGAGAGGGAGTCAATATTTCTTAGTGCAGGAGGAAGAGAGTTCCAGAGCCGAGGAGCAGAGCGACTGAAAGCTCTGTTCCCCATAGTGATAAGGTGTGAGGACGGAACAGTAAGATGAATAGCAGATGATGATCTGAGAGTGCGGGAAACAGTGGTGATATGGAGCAGGTCACACAAATATGAAGGAGCAGATTTATGGATACACTTGTATGCAAGAAGTAAGATTTTAAAATTTATCCTGGCTTCTATGGGCAACCAGTGAAGCTGCTGAAGAACTGGGGTAATATGAGCACTTAACGGAGTGCAAGTTATGACCCGAGCTGCAGAATTTTGAAGAAGTTGGAGTTTATGAAGGGACCTTTTAGGGAGACCAAATAGGAGGGAATTGCAGTAATCAATACGGGATGTAATAAGACTATGGACAAGGATGGCAGCAGCATGGGGAGTAAGGAAGGGACGGAGTCGGTGAATATTACGTAAATGGAAGTAAGCAGACCGTGTTATGTAATTAATGTGAGACTGGAATGAAAGAGTATTATCAAGTATGACACCCAAACTCTTAACCTGAGGGGAGGGAAGGGTGGGAGAATTTTCAACGTTAATGGAAAAGCTGTGGGATTTGGTTAAGATAGATGGTGTACCAACAAGTAAAACTTCAGTTTTATTACTGTTAAGTTTGAGGAAATTGGAGGAGAACCAGGATCTAATCTCAATAAGACAGTCTGAGAGGGAGGTAGGTGGGAGGGATGAATTGGGTTTAGAAGAAAGGTAGAGCTGGGTGTCATCGGCATAACAGTGAAAATTTATATTATATTTTCGGAATATATAACCAAGAGGAAGCATATAAATAATGAATAAAAGAGGCCCCAATACTGAACCCTGGGGCACACCAGCAGAAACAGGATAGAGAGCTGAAGAATGGGATTTAAGTTGGATAAACTGAGTGCGGTCTGAGAGATAGGAGGTAAATCAGGTAAGTGGGGTATGACTAATACCAATGGAAGCTAACCGGTTCAGGAGAATATTGTGAGAAATGGTATCAAACGCCGCACTAAGATCAAGAAGGATGAGAATGGATAGGAGACCAGAATCAGCTGCCATCAGAAGGTCATTGGTAATCCTTAACAGAGCAGTTTCGATTTGTATATATCTAATGCTAATTTGTACACTCACTACTTTGTTGGGGCTCCTTTACAATGAATTTCTACATCAATGCATCATTGGCACTGCTGAGATTTTTGAGCTTTGATTACAGTCTTCAGGTTCTCTGTATTTTTGGCTCCAGTGTTTTTCATCTTCCTCTAGAGACAATACCCTGTAGAGAATGGGCTATTGTCTTTGGGGTTCAGGTCAGGCAAGTTGGCTGACCAGTCAAGTACAGTAGTAATATGGTGAGTAAACAATTTGGTAGTAGTTTGGCACTGTGGACAGATGCTGATGGAAAAGGAACACAGGATCTCCATATTGCTTGTCAACATAATATCTCCTGGTAAACTGCTGTATTGATTTTGGACTTGATAAAATACAGTGGACCACCACCTGCAACACCAGCAGATGAAATGACATTCTAAAGACTGCAGACATTTCATCTGCTGGGTTTCAAACACCTTGGATTATGTGCCTCTCCATTCGTCCTCCAGGCTCCGGGACTTTGATTTCCAAATGAAATGCAAAACATTTACTTTAATCTGAAAACAGGCCTCTGGACCACTGAGCAGTGGTCTTATTCTTTTTCTCCTTAGTCCAGGTAAGACACTCATGATGTCTCTTCTTCAGGAGTTTCTTGATATTAGGAGTCCGACGGTTGCCGCTCTTTTCCTGACATCCATGTGTAGTGTCTCTTGATACACTGACACCAGTATCATTCCACTCTTTGTGAAGCATTCTCAAAATCTTGAATCACCTTGACAATCATCTCATGTCCATCTCATCCGTATTGCTTGTTCGCCTTTTCCTATCACACTTCTCTCTTTCACTCAGCTCTCCATTTATATGCTTGCATACAGCACTCTGTGGCCACCTAGCCTTTTCAGCAATGACCTACTGTATCTTATCCTTATTGCAGAGGGTGTTGATTACAGTCAACTGGACATCAGCAGTCTCCCCATGATTGTTGCTGCGTATAATGAACTAGACTGATAGAAGATGGGTATTTATACTTTTTGAATAATTGTTTATTCAGACATGGTTTCTGATGACAGAAGAATTGATCCTGCTGGTAAACGCATATAGTTTTTTCTAACTTTCTCTTACCATAGCAGCAAACACTCAGTTTTAAAAAACCAAGGCAGCTAGTTATTTTTAGTCACATTAAGAGAGTTCTACTAATGTGAACATTATTTCTTGCCTTGAATTTTTTGCAGAAGCTGATTAACATTATTATAGCTTATGAAAAAAAGTAAAATGATAGGAATAACAGATTATTGCGGTGGGATTAGACTGCAGACACTGACCCTTTGGCATTCTGTGTTTTTAGCTGAATGTTTTACTAGGTTTACAAATCTGAGAATTTGCTGACGAAATACTGATTTGCTTGTAAAATTGATTATGGCACTACATCCTCATTACTCTCCAATATATGTGGCTTTACAAAAGTAATATTTGGAATCTGTCTGCCTTTTGGAGGTTGTTTGATACATTAAAAAATGAAGGGAAAAAGATGACATATGCAGATGAGAGAGAGGTTGGCAGGGTTTAGGTTATTTCTGATGTTTGACCTTGAATACAGCTGAGGCTGTCCACTCTTCAGGGTTTAATTTGACTCAACCAAAAAGCTAGTGTTGGATATTGAATTGCACATGCCCAAAGGTCATTCATAGCACATGAGAATGACTGGGTGATGCCAAAGGCCTTGTCAGATAACAGTCTAGCGCTAAAGTGATTAAAGAGAGCGTCCTTCATTTGGAAGGTCGTGGCTTGAGCCCCTTGACAGCCAGCATCTGTTTTGCTGAAGTGTCCTTGAGCAAGATACTGAGTGTATCTGCTACTGACCCCATCGTTTCTGTTGAGGAGGGTGACTGGGGGGGATCACAGTAAAGAAGGAAATATGGGAAACTAAGTCATGAGTGGTTATTTTTTTTCAGCATTTTTCCAGCCAGTTAAACATTTTCCTAATTAGAGATTTTCTCAGCAGAAGGCACATCTGTGGAGATTACTATTAGATGCTGTGATGATTCGCTCAAAGGGGCTTAAATTTACAATCACGATGCTTGGCAGATCTGAATCAGTTCTCTATTCATAATACAAGTCAGTGGATAAACAGATGACTTCCAGAACAATATGTGCCCACATGATGGGCTGGTGTCCTATTTTGCACGTTTTGTTATGAGACACAAAGATCCAGTGAAAAAAATTAGGCTTACTTGCCAGACCAATTTCAACAAGTATTTCAAGTCTTTACTGTGTACATGTCTTGCTGAGTAGGTGACACAGTGGAAGCACTGTGCATAAAGGTAAAAAAGTGAATGGATGGATTCTTATATAGAACCTATATACTATACTTAATTCTACTCTCTCGGAGTACTCAAAGCGCTCTATACAACATGCCACATTCACCCAATCACACCCATTCTCACAAGCACTGTCTCTATACATAGTGCTTTCTAAGTACATTCACACTCCGATCGGAGAGCAACTTGGGGTTAATATCTTGCCCAAGGATACTTGACATGCAGACTGGAGCAGCCAGGGATCGAACCACCAACCTTCCAATCAGTAGTCAAAGGAGCTTGCAAAGAAAAGCGTCTGGACTTCTTTAAGTTGCTTGAAGACGTTTCACCTCTCATCCGAGAAGCTTCTTCAGTTCTAAGGTCAAATGGTGGAGAGTCCCAGATATAAACCTATTGGGAGTAACCCCCCACATCAGGGGGTCCTTTTGTCCCTCTGTGGGGGGTTACTCCCACTAGGTTTATATCTGGGACTCTCCACCATTTGACCTTAGAACTGAAGAAGCTTCTCGGATGAGAGGTGAAACGTCTTCAAGCAACTTAAAGAAGTCCAGACGCTTTTCTTTGCAAGCTCCTTTGACTACGATGACCTGGATGACTGAGAACCTTCACAGACACTTCCAATCAGTAGATGACCTGCTCTACCTCATGAGCTACAGCCATCCCGAAAAAGTTTAGACTGAAACCAGTATAAACTATGTATGCAACCCGTACTTAAATTTTGCTGTACAGATCTCAGTTTCAGGATAGCTTGTTGATGGTACTGGCAGGTCCAGTAGATACGACACATTTTCACAAACAGCTGCTTTTTATATTCAAAGTTTTTCACATGTTTGATTTAGTAGTCTCTGTTTTATTGTCTAAGTTCAGTTGCTGGTAACCAGCTATATCTGGTCTTAACTATCTAGTGTTTCCCTGGGGACAGGTTGGTCAAGTTGTTCAATGTACTCAGTATCATTCATTTACATCAAGTCTCTCTCCCTACTGTTGGACAGGCTCTAATTGCTCTGTTTGAACTACAGCTGGTAACAGAAGTTCTTGTTCTGCCTTTGAGATCTGCTTCAAGCTCCAAGTAGAACATACATGGAGAGCTGGTGCTAGAGTAGAACAAGGACTGCCATCTGCAGCTGTAGTCCAAAACAGGGAAACGCAAGTCCATCCACAGAATAAAGAACTTACTGGACAGGCAGTGATTGTTGCTCTGTTAAATTGTCACAAAGTTAAGTGGTAATGTTCATTAGTCAGCTTTCTTTAAAAATCTGCCAACCTCCTGTTCACAAATACAATGTTAAACTTGGGGAAACTCAACTGTTTTCTGGGGAAAAATACAAAATTACAAAAAAAACAAACCCAAGCAGACACAAGGAGACAGTGCAAATTCCACACAGAAAGACCCCATCTGGCTGCTGGATTGGAACCCAGGCCCCTCTTGCTGTGAGATGAAGATGGTAATACACCAACAAATGGTAGTCCATGTTCTGCTCTGTGTAGCAGAACCAGCTCTCCACCTCCTGTATGTTCTACTTAGAGCTTGTAGCAGATCTCAAGCGCAAGAACATGAACTTCTGTTACCAGCTGTAGTTCAGAGTCTATCCAACAGTAGGGAGAGAGACTTGGTGTGAGGTAAGAGGGCCCTTAATCACAGGGGGTGGTGTGGGTGAATGGTTGGATGGTATGCTAACATTGCCAGGGCTTTTAAGAAAGTTTACTTTTGTGGTCACAAAGACAAATGAAATTCTTCAGACATATTTGAGTTAGAATTCTTTAATCATTATTACTTTTGTTATTGGTAATTTTGTTACTATTGTTATACTACTGTTAAGCATATGTGTAATAAGAATCTTAATAATAATTTATATATTATTGTAGGATCTACTGTACAATACAAAGCGCCTTGAGGTGACTATTGTTGTGATTTGGCACTATATAAATAAAATTGAACTGAATTGAATAAGAAACCAGCTGCTGCTACCTGCTGTGCATCTGTAAGCACAACATAGGCATAGAGACCATAGAGGAAAGAGACCGTTTATTCCAGGAATAAAATAAAAATGTACACTTTTATTGCAAAAAAAATATTCCCCCCAAAATATTTTATTTCTGTTTTGCAAAGGCAAGAAAGGAATACCAAATCCCTTATAAATCTTTTATCTGCCGACAGAGAGAATTATGAATAATGGTGATTTGAGCACAGACTGAATGGGAAATTTTGTTCTTCTGTTTGGCCTTATGGAAATTGGCATTGAGTGTTTTGGGGACTTGGAGATGCTATTTGACTGCGTACCTTGGAGCAATCTGTGGGGAATGCTTGGGGGGGGGGATATGTCTTAAACTCTTGCTCACAAGAGGTGAGCGTACAGTGGGCCAATCCTTCTGTCAATGTCCTCAATGATGCGGATGCTGTACTGGTCTTCTGTGGTACTTGTCAACATAGGTTCTTACCCTCACCTATGGCTACAAGCTCTGGATAGTGACCAAAAGAGTAGATTGCACATAAAAGCTCATTCTGGAGGGGCTCAGAGTACAGCTTCTACTCCTCAGCAAAAGGAGCCACCTGAGATGGTTTGGTGTCTGACTAGGTTGCTTCCTGGACACCTCCTGGGTAAGGTGTTTTTGTCACATCCTACTGGGATTTCAAGTGTCAAATCTCTGATTATTGATATTAATATCAAATTTTTTTGCAATATTAATGAAATTAACCCTACTGCATAATATTTTGGAGAACCCCAAAAAGCTAATGAATCATGTATTCAGGGAAAAATAGCAGATTGAGTCTACTTTAAAGATCCTTCGTAAACATATTATAAGCCATAATGATCTGATTAAAGCACTTCAACATATGTAACACAAGGACTGCTAAGAAATATTTTGTCACCTTCCTCCTGACATTATAAGTATTTATCATCTGCTAAGAATTTTTGTGTTTTTGTCTGCAGACAGGCTAAAATATGTACAATATTAGCGGATATATGTGCAATATTCAGTTTATAATTAATTACTGTGTGTAGAGTGTTTAAAATATTATAAAAACACAGATTTGGGGCAACTGCATCATGTTTATCGAGGCTTCTGTAACACATATGTAGAGGAAACAGGGTCACGTTGCTGCCTTTTTCATTATTTTGTAGAACTACTGCCCTGAGGCCCATGATGCAAACATGTGAGGAACACTTTCATGTCCTCCAGTATTTTAAACTTTTCATAGCTTCCATCTGTTACTAAACAAGATCTGATACGACTGTGTGTGGATTTATTATCATCTCATTATCTAACCATCTATTCAACTGATCTGTATGTTTCATAAATCCTTAATGTAACAGAAAGATACATTTTTGTTTGCAAAATCTGGTTCATTTTTAACAATCTTACTAAACTGCCAGGCTATAAATAAACTGCTGTGTAATTTAGCATCACTGCATGATTCCCTGGCCCAGTCATACTCTTGGAGCATCTGGATGACAGAAAGTGATGTGTATCGTTCTTCTGCTGTGGTTTTGTGCTGTCACACACAGTTGTGTCATTGCACTGACAGTGATGGTTGTTAGTGCTGGGATGCTTGAGGACACAAACAGGGACAGCCTTAGTCGCCTGTAGCATAATGGCAGCTGATTGCCACAGGCGATGTGTCACTGTGTGCAGCACAGTGCTAAAGAGGCTATCACAGGTGAAAATGTACACTCGGCCACACAGATCTCCTTGTTTCAGATATTTTGTCATGGGTTACACAGACTTACTCTTATTCCATGTATACTTGGTGCAGTCGGCAGAGGTTGATGCCAGTCTCAACTTTTGATACTTTACATTTGGAACCAGGACAACGTAGACGAATTTCCTGAAATTTCACAACAGATGGTTGGTTGAGAACAGAAGCATATTAGGGCTGCTTAAAAATGGAGCTTGTGAGTGGGGTAATATATGTTCACTGTATAGTTTGTTTGGCAAATATTGATAGGACCAGGCTGAATCAGCTTTTGCCTTCAGAACTAGCTTAATGTTAATGCTGGAAACATTCCTCAGAGATTTTGGTGTGTGCTGTCAAGATAGCATCCCACAGATAGGTCACCTGTCATCATCCCCATGCCTTAATGTCTAAATGCACTGTGTTGCTGTCATTTGATTGGCTGATTAGATATTTGTGTTGATGAAAAGCTGAACAGGTGTATCTCAGGATTCCCAAGATTAAAGTTTTTCAGGATTTAACATTTTCAGGGTTGCATCAATGTAATTACATAGACAACAATGCTTGCCATGTATAGCAATATTATTATAAATATCAACACATTCTTGGTCTGATTGTTTTTTTTGAATCTGGATCAATAAATTATGTTTTCTGTTACCTAAGATTTTTCTCCTAATGCCAAAGGAACATATCTTTACCATGTGTTTGTTGTGGTATTTAGTATTCTGATAGGTTGATAGGATCAATGAAAGAAACATGCTTTTTCTTCCTATCTTAAACATGTCTAGTAGGTAGAGTATACAGACTGCTAATGCTCTTGTCGCACAACAGGATGTCTTCCATTTAAGCTGCTGCTGCCCCAGCTTTGTAAGAAAAGATCACACTGCATAATGAGAACAAAAAAGTAATATTGTAAAGCACTTTAATTCCCTGCCTGCAGCTCTAGCCCTGTGAATAGATATCAAAATAGCCTTTAGCTACGTGTTGTTACACTTGAAATGGATCCACAAATCTGGGATTAGTCTTTCTGAAGGCTCAGCGAGGCAGGTGAGGTAGCCAGCTCTAAATGAATTGCCTCAATGCTAAATATATTACACAGCCATTTAAAGAGGACAAGACATGTTTAACAGCAAATTATTAAACACCAACAAATCCAAGCTTACCCGAGGAACTGCGAAAAATCATTTAATAAATAAAATGGGCATGATATTATTAATTTTGCTAGTAAAGGGAGATGAATTGTTAGTTTTTTCTGCTCTAATAAATTGACTTGAGTAAAATGATGAGACGTAGCTAGATTAATATTGAGGCAATCATACTGTCAGAGGTGACATCGTTACAGCAAGTCTACATTAGCAACAATCTTTAACCTTCACACTGCTCTTACTTGAGGTCAGAGCATCAGCTGGTGGATACAGAGTCTGATGTCTCGCTTGGGAAAAATATGTAAGGGATTTGTTGACTGACACTCTTCTATTTTCGGGACTAAATGTGTGAACCATCACTGACAAGTTTGCTTTCGGCTTTCCACCAGCCTGCTAGTGCAGGCATTCAGTGTTTAACCTCCCAATGAATCGCCTCGAATTAAGAGCAAATGTATTCCTATTTCCTATTGACAATTTTGTTAAAACTAACAATAATTGGAAAATTGTAAATTGTTTTCCAGAGTAAGGATAATTATCATTAAAATTACATGGTTTTATATGACAGAAAATGAGGACAAAGAGAGATGAGGATCTTTAAATTGCCTAACAAATTCCATCAATATGTTCTCATTATTGGTGGTAACTGCAACACAAGAGAATCGTTATGAGTTGTTGCTTTTAAGACCATTCGGACTACTAGCTCATCAAGCAAATGATTTTATAATTAGAGCTGCAGCACTGAAACAGCACTCGTTCGTTTTTGTCCAATACTGAAGAAACTGTAGGACTCTAGCAGCACTGCACATCACAGTGTTGGTTTGAACCTTTTGAAATGAAAAGCCATTCAGTATACCTTTCAGTCTCAGTGTTGAAAGATTTCTATCCGGTTTAAAGGGAAATGCGTACTTCAATAGACTGAACAGGCAGTTTATGAGAGAAAAGTGATGCATCTCATTTAGAAGGTTTGCTTCACTAACGGCTGGCATATTAGCAGATGAAGTAAGGGGAGATAAGAGCTGTGGCATTAAGATAAGTTGAGACATTTCAGGGTAATATTATAATGCCACCATCAGCTTAAGCTCCCAGCTATCTGACAGTGCAGGTGAGAAATGTGGCAAAGCCATACATGGGGACAGCACAGGTAGAAAATCTAAAGATCGTTGTAGTAAGAAAAGCTGTGGAGATATGGGCTTATTTAAAGAAAGAAGCAAAATTGAAAGGAAATAAATGCAGGGAGTTTGCTGGTGAAAGAGCTGTCGGTTCCCCAGCTGCTGCTAAAGCCCTGTTTCATTCGGGAACGTCATATTTGGGTCAGGCCTGGGTAGCCAAGCAGGAGAGTCGAGACGAAGCAAGCGGCTCAGTCCTGCTGAATGGATGGCAAGTCATGCATTCTCTGTCCCTTTGTTCCGCTTCATTGGTGGGTGCAGCGGTGCCTGCTACGAGTCGACTCTGGGGACATGGTGAGTTGTAATTGCAGATGTGTGGCGAAAGAGGGTCAACCTGCCAACTCCAAGGATGACTACTCTAAATGGTGCTCTTCCTTCTTTAGCCGCTCGTCACAACGCTTCGCAATATCCTTGCACCCTTCACTCAGCGTTCCAGAGACTGTTTCACTGAGTGGCATGTGTCACAGTAAGACGACTATGCCACACTCAGAGACTTTTGGTGTGCAGCTGAATTGTGTGTTTTCCTTTGCTCCGAACTTACCGTATGGGGACTGCTGAGTCCAGCTGGTTTATGTAAAATGTTTACTGAAAGTAAAGCTTGGCGCTTGAGTTGGCTCCAAACTAATTAACACCATGTCGATGCAGCTACTATTTACAATAAAGGATGGCAAAAAGTCAAGTGCTAGCTGATTAAGCAGCACTTTGCGGTGTTTCCCACACAAGGTTTTACCCTGACATTTTGCCAGAATATATAAACCAAATCGTTAGACTACCACCACCAGCAGTCAGCAACTAGGTAGATGATATCAGCCAGGATTGATCCTTGCTTTCACATTGTTCACATCAAATTCTGATTCTAACATTTGAAAATTGCAGAATAAATCCAGACTTATAGGACGCATAAAGGTTTTTCCAGTCTTCTGTTGTCCACTTAATTGCACCTAAGTGCATAACGGTTATTTTTCCTCATTTGAATGAAAGATGCTATCTGTGGTGGATTTAGTAGTCGACAAACACCTAGTTAACTGGCACGCCCAAGACCTTCCTGTCTCCATCTTAACGATCGGCTTGCATTGTTGTGGGAGCCTTCAGTGTATCATTTAACTGCTTCCTCAGATTGAATCTCAAACCTCACTCTACAGTAATCCTAGTATTTTCTGGAGAGCTGCTCCAAGCTGGCTGGTACTCAAACCATAAACTGCTGCAAGTGGAGATTCGGTTCATGTGCAGCTACACCAAGCTGAAAGAGGCTGTAGAACAAAGACTACCAATGCCAACTGCTGTTCAAGTTACTGGCATTGGAACCTATCCACAGGATGATGAACTAATGTATTGCTTATTTGTTTGTCACAAAGCACTTGGCAAATATATTTTTACAGCAGAAACTTTTGAAGGGACTTATTTAATAACTCACTCTAGGAAAGTGTGTGTGTGTCTCTTTTCACTGCGCACATGCCTCCTTCATCTTCCACAAATAGAATCCAAATTTGTGGGAAGCACTTAGTTTGTATATCTCCTCAACAATCAACATGCCCTATCATGTAGAAATGATAGGCTAACTGTGTTTGTATGTTTTCCAAACCTTTGGGAATTTGATATCAGTATATTACTTTATAACAGCAGGCACATTCAGTGACAGCTTGAGGGCTTCCTCTCTTATCAAAGCGTGGAAATTGTATCACAATGAGAACTTTATGACATTGTAACGAGAACCGTATTGCTCATGCTTGTTGACTTTACTGTATAATTTTCTATAAAATAGATAGGATAAAATAATTTTATGTGCTGCAAATACTGTGCTTTGTTTGTGATGTGGGTTGACAATAATAATTTTGGCATGTAGAGTGCACTCGGAGCACTGTGGCTATTTCTCTAGAGAGAACATGACAGAATTTAAATACATCCACAACAAAAATTAGGAGCAAACTGTAGTTATGGCGACGTGTGGGGAAACTGACAGACAGTAGTCATCAGCATGAATGGATCAAGCATTTAATAAAAAAAAAAAAAGAAAGAACCTGAGTTTATATCTGACAAGAAAAATTACATCAACTGGAATGAGAATGAAAATTTGTGTGTGTATGTGTGTGTGTGTGTGTGGGTGTGCTTTCTCCTGTTATCTGTCACCAGGCAGCCATTAGATTGTCTCCTGTGATTGGTCAGTCTTCACCCTTTGCAGGTCATTGGTCCTGTCTGTCATTGTCACCTTTGCAGCATTGCTTCAGCCTTGATTAGCTGATGGTAATCTGGGTCGTTGTTTACCTGGGCCAGACTGCAGAGACAATCCTCTTGGTTGTCAGGCAGTAGACATGCTGACCAGACTCCACTACAGACTACATGTGCCTTGGTACTTTCAATTAACTACTTGGGCTAAAGGTTAGAATAGTAGGCTCATGACCGGAAGACCTTAATTCTGACTCACTGTGTATATGTGAGTATATACAGAGCTGAGGTTCTTTTTCCTCTCAAAATCACTTCTGTTACAGTTTTAATTCATGTAACATTGTGCTATAGTAATTTGCTTTTACAATACAAAATGTCGCCAAAAACTGGCTCGAACATGGGGCTTTTAAGAAAGTAGAAATTTTGACTACATCTAAAGGCAGATTTTATATCTGGTCAGATATAAAAGTCACACAGTATCAGAGCTAAAAGCTTATGATTATAACCTTCTCCCGGCTGCATCACACTGCCTTTCTGACCTTTTTGCTCTTTTATCTTATGAGTCTCTTTGCATTGAGTATCGTGAAAATGAATGATACAAATGAGAATAATGGTGCACACCTTTTCAATGTTCCTTCTTCAAGCATTTGTGACAATCCAATAAGGTTTATCCTCATAAAGAGGCTGAGAATGTAAACAGAGAGCTTGAGAAGATTTTAAATTCTTTTAAAGACTAACTCAGCTACCAGCCAATTTCACCATATTTTGTGTTCATTTGATTTAAATCTGGTCTGTTACCTTTGCACACAGAACGAGAGAGGGGAAACAAAGAGAGTCACCTGCTTGGATTGTGATTGAAATCTGGACAATGGTCTAAGTAGTGGTCCACATTTTAAAAGCCTGGCCAATTATCTGAGCTGTTACACATAAATTCCATTTCAATCAGTACTTATCATTACTGATTTAAATAATAATGCAATCCTTTGGCTGCTGTTGGCACTCACTTAACAGTTACTGCTCGTAGCCTGCGTCAGTCTCCCACTCAGATTAGGTAATGCTAATGTCACACTAGGGAAAACACTGGAGGCAAAAGTATTGAAACCATGTGCAATGAACTACACACTTTTTGTTTTTATTAATATAGAGTGATTGATATAGTGCAGTAATATAATATAGTGCAGTTAATTTCAACCTTACAGTCTTTTGATTGTTTTCTCTTACATCTGAATTCCAGAATAATGTACTTTAAAAACATGGGCAGTATTAGCATTTAAAGAGTGAGTTTATACGGTGATATTGTGTCATTTTAACGCAAAAGCAGCAATTTAAAAAAATAAATCTTTCCGTGGTGACTTATTTAATAGTTATTTAATAGATAGCTTTGCAACCTTTTAGCATTTTAGTATTGTTTTGAGATTTAATTCAGCAAATGCTCTCATCCACTGTGCTGGGCATAAACTCGTGGAGAGGTGGAAGTGCTCTGGTCTGGTCTCATAAAAGAAGTCCATATTTGCTAAACTCCATCTTTTCTTGTAAAACCAAACGGCCCTTTTTGAAAACACTTTTGATAACATATACATTTTCTCTTTCAGTCTGGTTTACTGAGCTCTGGCACTACTATGTGAACAGTCACAAGGAGAAAAATTAGCCATTTTCAAGCATGGAAAGAAACTTGAGCAAACTTTACATTCTAATGTGTCAGAGGTGTTTTAAATGCTATTTGTCAGTTTTACATGAGAAGAGAGTAATGACTAACTGGTTGAGTTGACAAATATATGGGACTTTAAACCATGGTGCAGTAAAAGAAATACGCTGTCTAACCAAAAATAGTTTTAAATCAGTTTTCTTTTTATCACATGAAATAAATGATCATGCATGGGCTTCCTAATAACTGATAAGCGTGTCTTCCTTAACTGAATGGCAACTGAAACATCTGAGACAGCAGGGTTTTTACCTGGGGAAGTTCAGAGAGGAAGCAAAGTGATTTTAGGGCATCAGTATAGCTCGCTGGGCTGAGTGTGCAACCCATGTGCAGAAGGGCCACTGTTGAGTTTCTGTTTCCTGCGTGTCATTCCTGCTACTCTCTCTGCCATCCATGCTGTCCTGTTGAAGAAATGAAGGCTAAAATAAATAGACATTTTTGTTTGTCAAATAGCCATAAATGACAGGAAAAATGTTTGTTTTAATCTGTATATCTTTACCACAATCTAAACCATATCCAGTGGACGGAAATGCAAAACTCTTGATCCAGGTATCTTCTGGATACTCGAGAAGCCCCAAAAATGTGTTCTTTGACCCCAAAGGCTAAACCATCAGAGTAGCTGATGGGTTCACAGACTTTTTTACTATTAACATGTTTTAGTCATGGGTTCATCTGGCCCCTGTGCGAGGTGAGTATATTTATAAGAACTGTAGGAGTCCAGCTGTATATGTAGTCAAAAGCCTCAGCTGTTCACATAGAACTGTCCTCTACACACTCACTTTATGTATCTAGACAGAAAAATCCATCCCCATCATCTTTCATGCACTAACATCAAGATCTATCGTAAGGCTGTGGAGTATTCTGTTTAATTGAAATGTGAGATGACTTTCTCATGGCAGGTTAAGTCATAATTCTCAACTAATACCTTTTTTATTAGTTACACACAAGAAAAGACACACACTCTCAACCTCTCAATCACTTTAATTCTCCATATGTCACGGGTGGGAACATTGTTGCATTGAAGTAAAAGATTAGCACTTTTAAATTAAATGCCTCTCCACCTCATATGAGTGTGTCTGTGTGTTTTCTCCCCTGTCGTCTTTTTAGTTGTGTAAAGTTAAGCCAGATTGTTTCTCCATAGTTACAGGTTCTATGGTAACAGTGTGTTTATCCAGTGTTTTTAACATGAAGCTCATGGGAAGTTAGCTCGGATGCTAACAGTCAGCCCCCAGGACACACTCACAAACACATACACCTGTTCTACTTTACTGGGAGCTTTTAAGTTAAATGTCAGCAAAGTTTTTACTGCCAAGCAGAATGTGTTGGAAGAATAACCCAAACCAAGTATTGCATCTGCCTCCTTTCTATAGGTTGGTAATTTGTTATTATACATATATAGTAGCCTTATGACCACACGGCTTCAAGGTGATGTCATGTGAAATGGTTTTCTCGTAAACTCAATATGTTGTATTAGTTGTAAGCAGATAAACCAAAAAGTGACACCTCGTGGAGTGTTCTCTTGTATGCCAAATTCAACATCTTGGTATAAAATAATCAGGCTCTTGCCAAAAGGCTCATTTTTTTATACTGTTACAATGGATGCTCATATTTAAGATGGCTGAAGTTTCAAATAATAAGGTCAATGGTGTATACTGTACCACAGCTTTAAATAAACCCTATTAACAGAAGTTCAGCTGTCAAAAGCAGGTAAATCATCATATTGTTATTTTTGACCGCTCGGGGCCACCATACAGGTCCTAACCACCAGTTGCACAAATTTTCTGTTTATGAGCGTCAGCCAATCAAAAGGAAACTTGCATAAAGACAGGAAAAGGAGCTATAATACTTGTTTCAGACAGATGATGAACTGAATAGGTGTACCCAGGCTCATAGATGAACATTTTGAATAATGAATTTTGCAAACCTGACAGGTAAATGCTGGCAAACAGAAATATTTTTCAATTTAATGAGTTTACTTCAGGCCACAGTGTGGGATGGTTATAGGGAACATGGTGTGGGTTTTATTCTCCCAAGCTTCTTAGATTTGTTTTCTTTTTTCTTTTTAAATGTGTCACTGAGCACTCTGCTACACAGAATTAATACAGGATTCTTTGAGCGGTTTGAGTGCATAAATTGAGTAGAAAAGTGCAATTTACCATTTCCCACTAGTTCTATTTTGAAGCCTCTTTTTAAATGAACAATGAGAGAGCCTCGACATTAATTTCTGTGGTCACCTTGACATAAAAACTGCATGTAGAGAAACGACAACAACAAAAAACAGATTTGAAATTCATGCTGTTTCTCACCCAGAATAAAAGGTTTAAAAAGTTTTTTTTTCCTCACAAATATCCAGTGTTGGTACAGTTCTTTTTTTTTTTTTTCTGCTCAACCATTATAAACACAGACTTCTAAGTAAAGAAAGTCTTAAACAAATAATTTAAGAACAATAACTAATAAAGGAACACAACAGCAGAAGCTATAGTAAACTTGTAATCGCCGCATACGTCAACGCAGTAATAGGATGGCTAATATCTTCCAGATTCAGTGTGAAATAACCCTTTTCTTAGGTGTTCTCACTTAGATTTCCAGTTAAGGCTTATTGAACGCTACACCTTGATTTTATTATGTCCGGGTGATATTTTAAGAGGATCATCCTAAAATACGACACTGTCAGAAGTTCGAGGTTTTCTTTGGTGGCAGGATGTTTACAACGGCCAACTTTGAACCTCTCTCTCTCTCTCTCTCAGTCTATCTTTTCTGCCTTCACTTTGAACTAGATAGTAAACACAAAAAGGACAAAGCCATTTTCTAAAAGTGCTGAAAAACATTTTTGTTGCATAGCAACAGGTTGAAGGATGATGAAATGCTCCTTGTATGCTTTTAGCTCCTTGTGTTACTCAAGCCATCTACAGAAACACTTGGAGAAAAACCTCATGTCTGATTATCGTGTCAGGTTCAGACACCTCCAGAAAGTGTGAGAGGGTGGGTTTGGATACTAGCATGCCTCAGTAGAGAAAACATATTTGAAAGACACATGCCGTTATTGAATTGGTAAACCATGCAAGCTTATGTTTTAATTTATTATTTTTTCAATTTTTTGTTCACTTGTAGGCTGAAGAATCAAGCTATGAACAAGTTTATCTAAGTCAATATTAGAGTTATTCTTCTGTCCGCCTGATGAGATCTTATTCTGTTCTGTTCTCTCCCATTTTGTGTAACCTACATGACTTTAAAGTTTCTAGTTTCTAGCTGATAATTTTCAGCACAGTCCAAAGGTTTCATATTTACACGGGTTTGTATAAATTTTACCAAGTGAAATGTACATTTATCATGAAGTGAGTAGATGTACTTAAGTAGTTTTTCTGTGGTTTAAAGTTCACGCCCCAACACCACAAACAGAGAATTTCAAAACGGATCAGTTTGGAACCTAAAAGATTGATTCACAGGAAGTACCAGATGCCTGCACCCACTCATGATGCCACTGGCGTCATGACTCGGTGCAACTAGACCCACGAAAACAAACAAAAAAATGGAGAAGACGTGTGATGCCAGGTCTTATGTAGAAACTCAACTCTTGCTGTCAAATTGGATATCCTATGAATTCTAGCAGAAGCTCTAAAGGCTATACTCAAAATAGACTTTCCTGTACCGATAACTTGGTGTTGCTTTAAACATGTGGCTTGCTTCTAAGGATGGGAATCAGAATTAATGATACAATACAACCACAGCATATTATGTAAAATAACAATGGTATGACGATTAAGAAATATTCGGTATATTGTATTGTCGATAATTGTGTGTTTGAAGCAGAAAAATCTGTTCAGATATATTGTTGGGTCCAGCATAGTATTAGAACATTTCCTAAGATCAATCAAAAAAGGATTCACAATACAGAAATGTCAACTATAAAACAGTAGATACATCCAACTTATAAAAATGTACTCATTCATTATACACACTCCTTTACAATGAATGAGTACAACATGGAATGGAGGCGATCAGCTTTACTGACACCCAGACTACTTTCATAGCAGTCTTCAGCTTGTTTTGGGGTCTGGAATTTTCATCTTTTTCTTGTCCACATCCCACAGATTCTCTATGGGGGCTCAGTTCAGGCAATTTGGCCAGCCTAGTACATGGTGAGCAAACCATTTGGTAGTTGTCTTGGAACGCCCTGCTTTAAAATGAAATAAGCATCTTTACAAACCCTGATGCCTGACCTGCTGCTAAACATCTGTGTGGACTTTGGAGCAGAATTATCGCAGACTGATGAAACTTCACATTTGATTCTGTGCTTCTCCACTCTTTTTTAATTTTAGGACCTTGATTTCCAAATGAAGTGAGTTTGGGAGTGTCTTTATATTAATGCAACAGTTGTACCCCTTTCCTGAAAGTGTGTGTGTGTGTGTGTGGGGGGGGGGGGGGGGACGGGTATTAACATCTTCATGGGGACCAAAAATTGGTAGTTTACTATACTTGTGGGGACAAACAGCCCTCATGGGGACCACGACTTTGAAGGCATTTTTGAGACTCAAAATGTGGTTTTAGTGTCAGGGTTACAATTAGGTTATGGTTAGGTTTAGGGTAAGGGTCAGGCATTCATTTTTGATGGTTAGGGTTAGGGTAAGCGGCTAGGGAAAGCATTATGTTAATGAGATGTCCCCACAAGGATATAAATACACACATGTGTGTGTGTGTGTGTGTGGTGGCTCTTGATGCGCTGACACAGCTTTCAGTCGGCTCCTTGTGAAGCTCTGGCAAGTTCTTGAATCAACTTATAATCTACTCCTCTCAAGGCTGCAGTCATCAGCTTTTTCCTTCCTGTCCTTTCCTTCCATTCATTTCAACAGGTTTTGTGGTGTTTGAACATGACTATTGTGCAGATAAAGCCCTTAAGACTCTTTCTTGGTTCCAAATAAACCCCAAATGAAACTTTGTCAGAATGAGCCATACAATGAAAGGTTTCAGATGGCAAAACCCAAACCATAGAATTCCCTTAAAGGTGAGAGGAAACTGCAGTCAGGTGATAACTTATCTATTCATGTGACCTTTTGCACATGCTCATCATCATTTGATCCAAAAAGTATTGATTATAGCAGCTTTGCATACTTCTATTTGTATGTAAATATCAGAAGTTATTATGCAGGAGGGGGAAAAAATGAGGTCCATGCAGAGTTTCCATTCTGCATTAGTGTTACAACTCCTGTTGAATGTATTCCTTACCACAAATCTCTTCCCTGTTCATGTATGTGGCCTCAGATAACTTTGTGAGGATGAATCCATGTAGTTGCCAACAGCGTCCCTCTGTTCAGGAAAAATCCCCAACTGGCTGTCTGCTTTTGTTGCTCCTTTCGCCTCACAAGCAGAGCAGGGCTAAATGGAGTTTTGTGGTGTGGAAGTGTATCTCATGGCCAGGCTTACTTACTTATTTATTTATTTATTTTTTATAATAAGCCTGTTAGCAATGGATGTTGTCACACACGACTGTCGGGGCTTAGCAGGAGGAAATATTAGAGTTTTGTTGATTCGGCTAGTGGCTTTTGGAGCAAGTTGATTGGAATTTTCTTTTTTCCTTTTTTGTGTGTAGTTCATAAAAGTTCTGCCATCTTTTGCGCCAACAGTAAATACTCTGTACTCTATTGTATATGCAGTGACAAGAGCAGTAATACTGTACAATCTAGGTAAACTATAATTCTTCCCATTTTACCACCTCGTGCATTTTTACCAACTCTCCATGATACGTTCACCGCTCCTTTAAGTATTCTCTCTGCTTGCCTCTGACACTCTTGCTCTGCTGTTTTTCTTTGTCCATCTGTCTTGGTTTGTTTCAGATCCTTCTGTTACACTTAGATGTCTTTCTCTTCTTCTTTCACACTTTCAGCTTTTGCATTTTAGCAGTTCAGCTTATGCTTTTTTGTGGAACCACTTAAAATAAGTCTGTATGTAAAATAAGCATAAATTCTGAAACCCAGCAGCAGTGAACATGTGTGTGTGTGTGCCAGGGTTTTCGTCTTATTTGTCGAGATTTGCTCCATTTAAAGTCCGGTTTCTGTATTTGATTTCAATTTCTAGACAGATGAATTTGTGAAAAACCTTTTTCATTATTTCTTAGTATATATAATTGGGAAATAAACTACAAAAATGTCATCATTTATCATACAGTTACCATTAGACACCAAAGTCCCTAATGATATAATTTAGAATCGCTTTTTTGTCTGTTACATGTAGACACAACATTGGTTTATTTCTTAAGTGCCTTAAAACGTTAGATCTCTTTTTATGCTTGAATGATTCATAGATCAGTGTTAAGTGGCTTAACAAAAAACCGACTCTTCTGAAAATGGTCAGGTCCAAGGACTGAACTGACACTGAGTGAAGAAGTAGTCAATCTCCAAACTAAAACTTTGAAAAACTTTCAGAAAGGCTGAAGAACCATCATTCGAGACTACTTAAAAATGTATTTAAAAAAAAAAGTCTAATTCCTTTGAAGCAGTGTATAAAGAAATGAGCGGTAACTAAAGATTTGTGCATAGTACAAGACATCAGATTGACATTTACATCTCTGACAAGGTTATATCATTAATAAACAACAGAATTGCCATAGTTGATGAATGGGTGACGATTGAGCACTGAATTGGTGAAACTTGAGCGTGGTTGCAGCATTTTCTTTTCATTTTTATAGCGGGAAAGTCCTGTATAGCTTCTACCCCCAACAGGCAGCTTCATGGTCAATTGGACCTCTGTTTTGTGTCTTTTATTTGAGCAAAAAGGCTCCAGTTCCCCACAGGAAAAAGGTTATTGGTTTTTCAAAGACTGTGTTAAATGATAGTCCTGAATAGCTGATGCTGTTTGAGCCTCAGCGCAGCGTTTACAAAGGTCAGTCATTTCAACAGCTCTGCTTCAATAACAGGCACAGGATGTCCTATTGGTTACACAGACAGCCTCGTAACAGAAAGGCTGGTTGTTTCCATAACACTGTAAAAACTACTGTTGGTGGAAAAAACATTTGATAAGTGACAAAACTGAATATGAATGTTGTGATCACAGACATATATCCATTAATATGTATACTCCTATATGAAACAGTAATATATAAATATTTTTTAATGTTTGTCATCATATGATACGACCAACATAGTAAATGAAGTTTCACAGGAAGCCTGAATTAATAAATGCAGATTTTATTTGATAGGAGGCTGAAAGAAAGATCTTTGTCTCTCTATTAAAGTGACCTTCACAGGATATGATTTTAATTCTAAACACTAAGATTTTATAAATTCATAGTTGGGGATCTTGATCAAATAGCAGCATTTGTGACTGTAAGGACATGGAGGGTACTATCCATCGTTGTTATCTAGTTAGCTGCTATCATTACTAACAAACTACATAATTCGAAGTGTAAATCTATTGCCAAAAGGTGCCAGCAACAGCAATATTAAAGTATAATGCTATAGCATAAGTCTGTTTAGACACTAAATCATTACCAGATGTTGTGTTGTGTGCTAGGGTTGTAAATTTGTGGTGTCATCATACCATTGATACTGCAAGATGACATTTTATTTAATCGTGTATCAATCTATACCATGTTATTGTGGATGGTATGATATTTTACTGTCCTGGTATCAAAAGTGTTAACCCTCTGAGGTCCAAGCCATCATAAATGGTAAGTGTAACATTAACCTTATGCTAACTGCATATTCTTGAGAAAAGTAAAAAGTACACCTTTCTTTTTCCCTTGTGTTTCAGTTACACGATTATTTTCTTTATTCCAGGTTTGTCAAGACTTGAGATAATAATATAATAATGAACAGAAATTATGTAATCTGATTACCTAGACCACAGGTGTTGAACTCTAGGCATCGAGGGCCGCTGTCCTGCTTGTTTTCCAACTAACCTGGCCTTGTAGCTTCTTATTGGCAAAGCATACCTGGTCCAGGTAATCAGCAGCAGGTAGGGCAGGGATATCTTAAAAACAAGCAGGATACTGGCCCTGGAGGACTGGAGTTTGACACCCCTGACCTTGACGTTAGAAGAAGGGTTGGGGTCATCACTGATGATGGACCTCATAGGATAAATCCACCACAAAAACACTGACATGAAGAATTTGACACAGTTTTAACTTACACGGATAACAAATTAGAAGAAGGAAACAGACATTAGTTAAGATGAAGACAACAGACTTTTTATAGGCAGCCTACTTTAATCACTGTGGCAAAGAAGGACAACTACAACATTTGTGTGTGTGTGTTGTAAGCTCAGCTGTTTTTAAAATTAAACCAAAGCCATTTAGAAGTGCTTTTTGTGTTCTTAATTACATAACTGGAATACAGCATATGGTGAAAATACGAGTGTGCCTTAATACTATTCACCAACACTGGAGCCTTAAATCTGAAACTGCCCTAAATCCCTACAAACAATCAATGCACAGCAGAACTTGGGGTTTATTATATTCAGTCACTAAATGTGTAGGTTTGAACACTCCTGTCAGATCATTTAATCCATGGGTCTAATCGCCTTTTTGTTTTGTGTTTTCTTGTTGTTTTTTTCTCAGGAACTCTGGAGAAGTTCCTGAGAGGATTACCAGTCACACATCTAATTTGCTTTTCTTATGTATTACTCTAATTAACCAATGAAATGCAAGCTCTTATAGTAAAGAGCTATGGATGATGTTTACAGTTGGAAGTATTGTGCTTGGCATCTGTCACAACACTCTTTTTATTATGTATTAACCAGCCTATTTTTATTGATTAAATCTGTACATTTTGGTGGCAAAATTAATGGAACTGTAAAAAACACAAATTCTCAAAGCAAACATTTAATTTAGTGTAGACCAATAACAGATGGATGGTGTATTTTAAGATGTTTTGTCTGTTTTGACCCTTTAAAATGCATGTATTGAATTTTGATTTTAAGTCCATTCAAAGAGCAGCATGTTGAGAAATGATAAAACACAAAAAAGCAAATTATAAAACATGTCAAATTGAAGTAAAGTGGATCTGAGCTGGTAACACTGAAACCTTTTTATGCATTTCATGCTGGCTTAAAGACCAGAAGAACTAAGGTTAGATGTGTTGCGATCAGATTTGTTTTGACTCCCTGTTGTCAAGCTCACAGAGAGCTGTTCAATATACATATCCATGCTCCACAAGGTAAGAATACTCTTTAAAACGATTTTATACAATTACGCTGGAAAGCCAGAGGATATGCTTTGGCTGAATAATTCACTTTTCCACCCTAGTGAGATCAAAATTCCGGTCCAAGCAAGCACAGTAGGTTGAAAACCCCCACTGTTCATTGCTGTCCAGAAATCTTCTTCCTCTCCCATTTCAACACTGAGCAGAGGAACCATGATAGAGACCTGCTGGAGTCCTCTGGGCGGGTGACTCATTTCTAGTCAAAGTGATGAAAAATTTATCTTGCCAGGTTCTGCTTATCTTGAGCTCCCTGCAAAGCCTCATTACATCTTTTGGAAAAACTCTACTTTGATTTTTGTTTTCAGTTCAGAAGATACTGACGGAGCTTCAACTGCTGGCATTTACTTTTTTTTTAAAATAGCATTCATTACTGTAACACATTTTTGTAGGGTAAGCAGTTCAAAATCCATGAACAATTCGTTTAAATTGCTGAAGCCACAGTTTATATGACAAGGAGGTTAGTGGGGTTAAAGGCCAAAGAATCCTGGCTAATATATGTATGTGTTTAATAAATGACAAGTACCAGCAGGAGGGTTGAGAGGAGAGGGAGCGTGAGTTGAAACTAGAATTAAGTGAGGTTTTCGTTCACATAGGATTAGATGCCTCTCACTGCCGAAGATGGATTCAGTCCAGCACTCTCTCCCTGTTGCTTTTCTTTCACCTCTTATTTCTCTCCTTTGTGATCCTGCAGTCTTTGATCTTTCTCCTTCCTTTGTGTTCTATTCCTCTAGTCTGCAGACATTCTTTTACTCCTTATGGTTGAAAATCGCTCCCATTTTCATTCATCAATTCATTTATTGGCAATAGTAATAACAGAATCTGCTTTTCATTCATTCATTTTGCTCGTCACACTCATACACCAATCAACCACAACATCTTTCTAATCTTGTGGAGGTCTCCCTCAAGCTTCCTAAACAGCTCTGACCCAAAGGGGTAAAAACACTGGAGCTTAAAGTGTGTCCTGTGATGTCAGGCACTTGGATTTATACAGCACGTTCTTGGAGTCTTGTGAGTAGCGGGGTGGGACTTGAGCATGTGAATGTCAGATTGGAAAGGATTTTAAAGCATAGATCATTGCCTCTTTTGTTGTGTTTCTTGGCCAAATCCTGAGCATTTCCTTTGGGGAGTAGGGATTTGTTTAGAACAATGTTTAGGTGGATGGTGCATGTCAAAAGATCCACCTGAATGCCCGGACCTATCAGAATATTGCATTGTAATGAGATGATCAGTATTATTCATTGGATTTGTCAGTATTCAGTGTTAAAGATAATCATTGTACACTAAACAGCTGGGATGATTATTTGAAATCTGCTCTACAGTTGCAGAAAACATTTTCCTGATTTTATAGTTTCAATAGTTATATATTTATTTGTCAAATGCAGCGTGATGATAATTTTGTGAACTATATTCTAATTTTTTTGTCGCTTTTTAATAGGAAACTAAAACATTTATGGATGTAGTAGCAGTCCTAATTTAATCAGAAGAACGTCTCCAGCTATTAAGTTGAATAACTGTTTAACTGTTTACAAATTCTGAGATATAAAATGTAAGTCAAAATTAAATATTGCTATTATAATTTGCCCTTTTTTTCCTTAATTTCAACTTTTTGACTGAAGTCAACAAAAGTGAAGTTTCGCTTCTTGTGCTGTTACACGTTAGCATACTGTACAGGCCTCACAAAACTTGTTTTGGAGATATTTTATTACCTGAAATGATAACATCACAGGTTTCATCCTCTCTGAATAAAAGGGAACACGCCTTATAAAAAGGTCAGTAGCTTCTTTCAAATGTGCATAAGCACAAGGAAAGATAATAGCTGGGCTTGACTCACTGTACTTGTTTTCCTCCAGAAGGCTGGATTATTTTACACCTCGGCTCAAAATGCACAATAGTGACTGGCAGGGGTGTAGGAACTACCCTGAAAGCTGGAAACACTGACACGATCGACCTGTAATAGAGAATTATGTTTCCCAAATGTGGTGGAAAAAAATTCAGACAAAGTATATCACAAAGCTCAGCTTTTCAATTACAGTAGTTACAGTAATTGCTGCTGCAAGGCATCAAATACAAAAGCCAGCAGACGCCTGTAGGTATACCAGACAGATGAATGTGAAAAAAGAAGCCCATGGAAGCCTCTTAGTCAAATTCATGTTCATCATAATTAACTGTAAATTGAACAATTGGACATAACCTGTTTCTGAACAGCCATAATATATGGTTTAAAGATTATTATAAAGCAACTTCCCATTAATACCAATCTGGCTGTGAACAAGACGCAAGCATACGATGTCTAACAATCTGTTGTTAGAATGAAAAGTAATTCTTCTCAACAATTCCATAAGATATTTTTTGTATTCACTGCATTGCAGAAGAAAACTCAAGCTGTGGCTTTGACATCATTATTTTTGGAAACCCTTTGCCTCCAAGAAGCCTTGCTGTCTCTGTCATCATTGCATGATGAGTCACAGCCAGCTCCAGGTGTAGATAAAAAAGATAACACCAAGATGCTCTGTTTGACAGGAGATATAATTGTTTAGGATGTACCCATGAAATTCCTTTTCTAACATTGAATACAACTGTACTGTATTTAATTGGCTTCATCCATAGTGGAAAGGGTCCACTTGAGGACAGTTTTATCTCTTGGTAAGGTCACTACAGGTCTACCATTGTTTAACTTTTACCACTTTAAGTTTCTTAAGAACAAAACAAAAAGACATGAATCTTTAGATACGTGTCACAAAGCTGCTATTCTTCAGTGGACAGCAAAGACAAATCTTGCGTGGAAAGGGCCTGGAGCCAAAATGCAAAGCAAATTGTTTTGTTTTCCCCCTGCATATTCTTTTTACTACTCTTACTCTTCCTAAAGGTGTGCAATGTTACTGATTATTCAACATTTACACAGTGAGCTATGTGCTCTGTCTACCTTGAAACTACTGCTGATGCATCACTGTTGCTGGGAAAACACCTAATTATCTTAGCTACTCAGCTGTATCAGGAAATACCCCATCTCCATTCTTGTAACAAACGGTGCCTTTTCATTTCCTTTCCTGGCTACTTTTGGAAGATAACAAATATCCTTCCTCAGAGTTTTAAGAATCTGTAGGTGGACAACATTTTCTTTTCTAAATCTCTTTAAAGATTTCATATTTAAATTCTGTCTGACTGTAAGTTATAGGCTCTACTAAATGCCTAGCAGAACAGTTACCAATTAAATGAACAGTACCATACATACAGACAGAAACACAAATGTCTACATACTTACACTGCTATCACAACTTTAAAGAAGTATAACAGAGCAAAGTGAGGTCAGAAATTCTGGTCCTGAATGTATTTCCATATGTGAAAGTCATGTTTGAGATTATTAGTTGTATCTGTTATAAATTTGCACATTTCTTGTTACAATCTCTGTTTTTATTAGTTGAAGTGTAAAAAATAAATAAATTTTACGTTTTATGTATATATGTATACAAAATACACACGATACCAAGTAATCACGTAGTTATGAAAACTAACCAAAATCTAAATGGCTCATATTGCTCTATATACATATGGATGGCTTTAATTAAGGCTTTTAAAATGTTACCAAAAGTCATCAGAATTACACTGTAAATAAAAGAGGTAGATTAAACGAAAGGTTCGGCAAGTTTTTCATGGGTCTACATACTCACAGATATAGTTCCCGTATAAATGTGGCACTATTTATAAGGAAATAAGATAAGATTTCTTGCCAAGAAGCATTTCTTTTCATAGAACTATAGTTATGTAGGTTCTGCAATGGTTTGATGACAAATGTGGGAAAGTGGGAAAAGAAAACAATCATCCAAAAAGATCATTTCACAAATATTTTTTTAGTACAGAGATATTTTGTTACTCAGATTATTTGGGGAAAGGTAAAAGGAAAAACTCTGCTTTTGAAGTTGAAAATGAGTCCATTTCAGTTAACTTTATATATGTGTATATATATATATATATATATATATATATATATATATATATATATATATATACACCCAGCACGCCCCTGCGGGCGGTTTATCCTTCAAGCTCGGGTCCTCTACCAGAGGCCTGGGAGCTTGAGGGTCCTGCGCAGTATCTTAGCTGTTCCCAGGACTGCGCTCTTCTGGACAGAGATCTCCGATGTTGTTCCCGGGATCTGCTGGAGCCACTCGCCTATCTTGGGAGTCACCGCACCTAGTGCTCCGATTACCACGGGGACCACCGTTACCTTCACCCTCCACATCCTCTCGAGCTCTTCTCTGAGCCCTTGGTATTTCTCCAGCTTCTCGTGTTCCTTCTTCCTGATATTGCTGTCATTCGGAACCGCTACATCGATCACTACGGCCGTCTTCTTCTGTTTGTCTACCACCACTATGTCCGGTTGGTTAGCCACCACCATTTTGTCCGTCTGTATCTGGAAGTCCCACAGGATCTTAGCTCGGTCATTCTCCACCACCCTTGGGGGCATCTCCCATTTTGACCTCGGGACTTCCAGGTTATACTCCGCACAGATGTTCCTGTACACTATGCCGGCCACTTGGTTATGGCGTTCCATGTATGCCTTGCCTGCTAGCATCTTGCACCCTGCTGTTATGTGCTGGATTGTCTCTGGGGCATCTTTACACAGCCTGCACCTGGGGTCTTGCCTGGTGTGATAGACCCCAGCCTCTATGGATCTTGTGCTCAGAGCTTGTTCTTGTGCTGCCATGATTAGTGCCTCTGTGCTGTCTTTCAGTCCAGCTTTGTCCAGCCACTGGTAGGATTTCTGGATATCAGCCACCTCCTCTATCTGCCGGTGGTACATACCGTGCAGGGCTCTGTCCTTCCATGATGGTTCCTCGTCTCCCTCCTCTTTCTTGGGTTTCTGCTGCCTGAGGTATTCACTGAGCACTCGGTCAGTTGGGGCCATCTTCCCAATGTATTCTTGGATGTTCGTTGTCTCATCCTGGACTGTGGTGCTGACACTCACCAGTCCCCGGCCCCCTTCCTTCCGCTTAGCGTACAGCCTCAGGGTGCTGGACTTGGGGTGAAACCCTCCATGCATGGTAAGGAGCTTTCTTGTCTTTATGTCAGTGGCTTCTATCTCCTCCTTTGGCCAGCCTATTACCCCAGCAGGGTACCTGATCACGGGCAGGGCGTACGTGTTGATGGCCCGGATCTTGTTCTTACCATTCAGCTGACTCCTCAGGACTTGCCTGACCCTCTGCAGGTACTTGGTGGTTGCAGCTTTTCTAGCGGCCTCTTCATGGTTCCCATTCGCCTGCGGGATCCCCAAGTACTTGTAACTGTCCTCTATGTCTGCAATGTTGCCTTCTGGTAGTTCAATCCCCTCAGTTCTGACTACCTTCCCTCTCTTTGTTACCATCCGACTACACTTCTCCAGTCCGAACGACATTCCAATGTCATTGCTGTATAGCCTGGTAGTGTGGATCAGTGAATCGATGTCTCGTTCACTCTTGGCATACAGCTTGATGTCATCCATGTACAGGAGGTGGCTGACAACTGCTCCGTTCCGTAGTCGGTATCCGTAGCCAGTCTTGTTAATGATCTCACTGAGGGGGTTCAGGCCTATGCAGAACAGCAGTGGGGACAGAGCATCTCCTTGGTAGATCCCGCACTTGATGGTGACTTGTGCTATGGGCTTGGAGTTGGCCTCTAGTGTTGTACGCCACATCCCCATTGAGTTCCTGATGAAGGCTCTTAGGGTCCCATTGATCTTGTACAATTCTAGGCATTCCAGTATCCAGCTGTGGGGCATTGAGTCATAGGCCTTCTTGTAATCAATCCAGGCAGTGCACAGGTTGGTCAGTCTGGTCTTGCAGTCTCGGCTGATTGTTCTGTCTACCAGTAGCTGGTGTTTTGCGCCTCTGGTATTCTTGCCAATTCCTTTCTGTGTCCCGCTCATGTATTGACCCATGTGCCTGTTCATCTTAGCCGATATGATGCCTGACAGGAGCTTCCATGTAGTACTGAGGCAGGTTATTGGTCGGTAGTTGGAGGGGACCGGTCCCTTCTTGGGGTCCTTGGGGATCAGGACCGTCCGGCCTTCAGTTAGCCATTCCGGGTGTCTCTCGTTAACTAGCAGCTGGTTCCTTTGTGCTGCCAGACGCTCGTGGAGTGCAGTTAGCTTCTTCAGCCAGTAGGCGTGAACCATGTCGGGCCCTGGTGCTGTCCAACTCTTCATACTGGAGACCCTTTCTTGGATATCTGCCACTGTGATGGTTACTGGACCCTGTTCAGGGAGGTCGCTGTGGTCTGCCCTCAGATCCTCTAGCCACTGAGCATTGCCGTTATGGGTTGCATCCTTCTCCCATATGCTCTTCCAGTATTGCTCCGTCTCCAGCCTTGGTGGTGCTGTTCTCTTATTATTATTGTTCCCTTGCCACTGAGAGTACACCTTTGCTGGTTCTGTGGAGAACAGCTGGTTTATTCTCCTGCCTTCTATCTCTCTGGTGTACCTCCTCAAGCGGCTGGCCAAGGCTGTGAGTCTTTGCTTGGCAGTTTCCAAGGCCTCAGGTATGGACAGCTTGCTGTATTTCTTAGGCACCTTATTCGTCGCACCTTTCTGCAACTCCGTTAGTTGGCTAACCTCTCTCCGTGCTACTTTGATCTTGCCCTCTAGCCTCCTTCTCCATGGAGGGTACTGCCCCTTATGGCTGTTCAACTTGTAGCCAAGCATCTCACTGATCACTGCTGCCGTATTGTAGATCAGCTTGTTAGTGTCGGTAATCGTGGTTGTAGGTATTGCCCGTAGTGCTGCATTAACATCATCTAGCAGACCTTCTGAGGGTACTTCACGTAATCTTGGTAACCGGCTACGGGGGATCCAGGTTTCAAGCTTGGCCATGATCCTATTTTTCAGGTCAGTTCCTCTCGCACTCAACGATCCTTCTCCTATCACACTTGGGGCTATGTACCCAATCTCGGGTGGGGGTGATGATATCTCCCCCCTGACCTGGCGTCCTGACTCCTCCTTGCCGTAGCATTTGTGTTGTACCTCGTCAATCTCTAGCTGTGAGAGCAGTCCCTTCTTTCGAATGTTGGAACACTGAGCTACTAGTTGTTTCGCCGTCATTGTGGATGTTGGGTATCGAAGAATCCATAGGTCCCTCATCCTATTCATGTAGCCCCTTCCGCCGGGGTTACTTGCGTAGTAGCATTCCAACAACGCCCTGTTTTCGTCCCTTGCCCACCGATGCCTTCTTGTTCCAGTAGCCCACTTTTCGTCAGGGTGCCCTGGTTCCTCAACACCTGACGCGGACCTTGTTGATCCGGGCGACGTCCGAGCCGGCATGCCTTCATATTTATCTGTCTCGCTCATGTCTGCGGTAGGCTTGCTTAGCATAGGGGGTCTAGCCTTAGGACCCTTACTGGATACAGACGCCCCAGGCAGGAATCGAACTTGCGATCCTCTGTTCCAAAGGCGTGTAGTCTAACCACTACGCTATCCAGCTGCTATATATATATATATATATATATATATATATATATATATATATATATATATATATATATATATATATATATATATATATATATATATATATATATATATATATATATATATATATAGCGTGACTGTTATTGCTATTTCCACTGCTGCATGTGCTAAAGCAATAACTAACATTAGTTCATTATTTAAAGACGCAGTAAAATAGAAAGTGAGCTGGGTGTTGCACACTCATATTTTTAGCTAAGAATTCATCGAGAGAAACATTTAATTTCATTGATTTTTGGTATCTAATTTAATATCAATAATGTGACATGTTGGTGGTTTTGCTGATTAACAAAATCGTGATACTGACATCCACCAGGTAGAGTATTTTAAGTAATCAGGATACAAATAGCTACAACAGAGTCCAAACATATAGACAGACTACAACTAAATAAAATACAAGTTCCTCACACTGTCAGCACAAGAGTTGGGGATGAGGAGGCTGCAGTGTCACAGTGTGGCTCTGGTTTTCCTGACATTCTTGTCAAAAATGTCAACTTCCTTCTTCAGCCTGGCATAAATTATTTCTCAAAATGTGCAGAGTCTACAGTTTACTCCAGTTCCTACCTAAGTAAAGTGTCAATACTAAGACTGTTATAAACAAACTGTCAATCAATATGCTGAACAGTAATATTGAGCATGAACTATAAAGATGTTTGTGTACCACTCTAAAAAAATCCCAATTAAGACTAGTATAGAGTATGGAACACTTTTTGTATTTATTTGGGACTAATTTGGGACATGTAATGTTTTTGTGTTGTATCCTGTAGTAATATCAAATGTCTAAATTGTAACAGAGGCAGATGTGTTTAAAAACGTTGCCACGGATGCTAGAAATTCATACAATTTAATGAGAGTGCGATATAATCTGCTGGATAAAAGAATCCTCCATGCATGTCATTTTTTATTACAGGAAAACACCAAAGTTCTCTTCATGTGTTTGTTTTCTTTATGCCGCTGCAGATCTTATTGTCAAACTGGCAAAGGACAAGTTTGGAGCCATTCAGACGGAATATCAAAAGGTAACTGAGTGTGTGCTTGTTTGTGTGGTGAAATGATTGCTTTTCTGTGCCTTTCATCCTCCTTGCTGCATGTTTTTACTGATTGGAAACAGCAATTCATGAAATACATTACATTAGAAATGTAGAAACGCAGTAGTCTGTGACTTCTCTAAAACAAGGTGTCAATAGCTTTCATTAGCCAAGGCAATGCCATCTTTTTACCGGCATTCCAGGGGAAAAAAATGGTTATTGCTTCTGGCACAACCTATAAATTTAGAGAGATAAATCATTTGAGCTCATTGGAGCAAACAGGTTTGACAACCAAAGGCTTTTTTAGGCCTGAGAGCTAAATAAAGAGTGCAATTTGCAGTCTTATTTATGTGCTATGTATGGAAATGCATGACTTTAATTTCTCTTTTTGTTGTTCTCTTTCATCACGTGTTCACTTTGTGGCTTTGCTCTTTTTTTTTTGATGCTGCATTGCCTTTGTCTTCTGCATGCCCTCTTCATCTGATCTGGCCTCCTTCAGCCAGAGAACATAGTGCTGACCCTTCAGGTAAAGTCTGCACACTGGACTTAAAGTCTAACCGATCCCCCCCTTCCCATAATTCTCCACTATGAAAGTCATCAAGGCTGCACAATCATAGCTGAGATATTAATCTTGTATATTTTGTCTATTTTGTCATATTGATAATTGGAATATACAGGATTAGTTTTGCAGCCTTGTAACTTTCTCTCAGCCATCCCATCAACCTCACAGCCACCTTGGAACCTTCCCTTTAGCTTGACCTAAACCGTAGCCCCTCTTTCTTTTTGAAGCACATCCTCGTGCAGAGTTTTGTTTTTTCACTTTTATGGAAGTGACAGAGATGACTGGATAGAGAAACATAGAAAAAATGTTTTATACCACTAAGTGTCAGAGAATTCTACTTTGAATTTCATCTAGTTTGAACTTCGTGTTACAGGGGTTATGGTAAAATATTGCCTATAGTTCTCCACTGGCTCCTGAGGACCTACTGTGAGGCTAATATGTAGCACAAAACGGGACACTTACTGCCATATCAATCCAAGCATCGTCACTCAAATTTGACTTTTTTGAACTGCAAAGTAGTCTCCTCCTTTAGTTTTTATTATTATAATGATTAACAAGGATATTATACTTATGTTCATTATATCAGTGCATAAACAGTGTTCAGTGCTCATGGTGAATATCTCTGTATTCACTAGTCAGCATCTCAGCTGTATTTACTTTGACATCCACTTAAAAACACAGCATGTAAAAGCCACATGTAACACAACAGATACATTATGTTTGGGATCCTGATGGTGGCAGAACTCTGGACCTGGACTTGTAGTATGCATTAAGTGCAGCATTTTCCCTGGTTTAAAAATCTTTTCTATATCAGCATAAACAGGCTGGACTACCTCACAGGTCAACAAACTGTAACAGTGATTTTTACTGTGATTCTACAGCAGAGCTTTTAAATGGTTTGAATTTGTGCTTGTAGCCTGCCTGTAAAAGGCAGTGATTTCAAACTTTTATTGGAAGAGCAAAGCAGAATAGACTCTGTCCCAGCATGATATTATCCAGTGTCATGCCTGCTACCTTGAACATTTTGTAAAATAAATTCTTCCTCATATTGGGGAAATTGCTTATCACATCAGGCCCAATGCATTGCAGTTTTTGTTTTGTTTTTTAATATTTATTTTTTTAAGAACAGCCTTTCATAGCCCTCATAGACAAATGCAAAGCAAATCAATCATCAGGCTTTAAAAGACTATTTAATGCAAAATCACAGCTGGCAGTGTGTACGGTAGTCTTAGTTTTAACCAAAGTTTGCTTACGGTGGATTTAAATTGTCCAACCGTGTGTTTGAGAGTGTGTGTATTTACATGTTTTCCTGCAAGTATATGATGTTAAAGAGTACTTATACATAAATGTATGTTCATGACTTTATAGGGTATTTTCTGTGTTAGTGGGTGCTATACACCTACTTAAAAATCAGTTTGACAAAATTCTTCAAATCGTACACTTTTACCTCTTCATTCAACCGTGCTACAGTTATTCATTTTATCTCAGTTCCCCTGTATTAAACAAAGCTTTCTTAAAATAGGCTGCTCTTCTTAAGCTTTGTGTTGATTTGAATAGGTGAGTGGGGCTTCATATGGCCTCACATGGCCTCATTGTTGCATGTGTGTTGTTGCTGCCTGTGTTTGAGTAATTTCTGTAACTGTGAGACATCTGCTGCTGCCTATCTTGGCCAGGTCTCCCTTGAAAAAGAGGTTTTTAATCTCAATGGGATCTTCCTGGTTAAATAAAGGTTAATAAATAAATAAATAAACATGGCCATTTTAGATCTATCCACTCTAATAGTAAACATACAGAATCCCAGAAAAACAGAGCAGAGAAGTAGGCTGAGCTCTTATTGGGCATTAAGTTAACTGTTAATGAATCAAGGAAACGGCTTCTTGCTTGAGGATGCTTCAGCATGCCTCATGGCTGCTGCTGGCATTAAATCTGTTTCATGTTAAAGAAATTCACATCTTCACTCTTCAGACATGCTGCCAACCCATCATCCAGTTTGTTCTTATTGGAAGGTCACCTTCTTCTTTTGGGCACTTGCCAAGACAAAGCTATAGTCCCAAAATAGTAAGAGCTGGAGGCCCTTTAAGAGTGGCGGTGGAAAAAAAACGGCACATTTTTGACCTTTTTTTTTTTTTTTGCTGAAGATTCACCCAATAACAAGCAGAGCCCAGAAGGAGAATGACAATGCAAGCACTACAGTTTGCACAGTGTCCTCAACAACTGTGCTGACATTGGTGCCTTTAGATGATACACATACACATATGTGCACACACCCACGCAGACACACAGTCTTTCCTTTAGTTTTTGCCTCACAGCATTTTCAGAATCTCTGATTTCCCTTTTTCTCTTTGGACTCTGCAGTCTATATTTTTAAGGTCATAAAGAAAGCGATTAAGAGACTTTTTTGATGTCTTAGAAATTAATGTAGTCACACAGCTGGAGCCTTCACTCCTCCAAACATTAGCGACAGGACTGTGGGTTATTATCTTTACTCGAGTTTTCCATGTTTGCGTAAAGATTTAAAAATGAACCAGAAGACTGTTCCTCTCAGTCTTATTCAGAATCTATTTCTACCCTACCTTTTAGCCAAAAGCCAATGAAGGAGTCCCTGAAGGAGGCAGGTCACTGACTTGTGAGGGCGATTAAGATTAGTAAAAATCAGCTGGGAGAGCAGTTCCTCTATTCAAAGCAGTGATAGCAGTGCTGCTTTGATCCTTTCATAACGAGAAGCTATTGAACATCATTGTGACAAGTTACATATGGTGTGGGAATTACCAATCCCCTATTTAATTTTGACAATTTCCAGAGCCTATGCTGCGTGCAGTTTAGGTAGGGGCAGATTAAGTAGGAGCACTGTGGCACATGACAAGAAGAGCAAGTGAGAAGCTGCCAACAGCAGCATTTTAACTCTCAGTATATCAGAAAGAATTTGCTAAAGAAGCTTGTCATATTGAATATTGAAAGTTAAGGATTATTTAGGCCGTCATTGACAAATGATGTGCAGATTTCATAGGTGATGTTGAAAGGGTTCTAATTCCAGTAAATACAGTAATAGAAAGCACCATCTCCAGGCTTGCCCTTGTGCTGTGGAGGTGCACATCTACAGCGAATGCAAAATCTCCTCCACTGTGTCACAACAGTGATCCTTTAACATGCATTTCATTTTAAAGTTGCAGGAACTGACTCGGGAAAATACTGAGTGGTGAAGGAGAATGTGCCTTCTCACAGTTTTGACAGTCTGACCCTAGGGGATGAATTCACCACATATAGACCCATAAATATATTAAAAATATATTTAAAAAATATCTGCATGCTCATGCTTGCACTCTTGATATGATGCTACTGATGAGAGTGCTTTGTTATGCTTGGAGGCCACAGGCTTTGCCACAGAGCTCAAGTTTGACCTCTGGGGTATAAAATTTGTGCACCTGCAAGGGGTCAGAGCAGGACTTCCTAGGAGCAATTCAAATGTAGCAGGAGCACCACAAACAGAGCAATGCAGAGACAAATTTAAACCAGGTCCGTTTTTTGTTTCTTTCAGGTGCAGAACTTAAAACTTCTTGTTGTGTTGTCTTATGCTAAGAAGTTAATGAAGTTGATATAAGATGAGTATTTCGGTCTAATAAAGATGGACACATTCGTTAGAATCTTCCTGAAGTTTGTAAGGTTGTTTTATGAAACTGAAGAAGTGACTTGGATGAGTGACGAATCGTTTCTCCCACTGAAAACGCTATGTCCAGATGAACAGATTAACCTTTTGGGATTTACTTACCTGACTGATTGAGTATGCATGCAAGTTTTAGCTAGGCGGAGGAAATGGTTACATTTTCTGATTACCGGCTACAAATTTTCACAGTAAAATTTCAGTTTCAGCCACCTAAGTTTAATTATTTTTGTTTATTTGTTTTAGAACTTCACCTCACCATTACTTACTAAAATCCTCTCCTGAATCCTGGAAGTTAGAAGAATCATCCACTGCCAACAAATGATTTCGCTTGCTTCATGGTTTGACTCCCTAAACTTAAATAAATTATAATGGTCTTAGGCATATACCTTATTTTCAATGAATGCAGAGCTCCACTGAAACAGGTATAATGATCTCACTCTGGGGCCTGATTTTTCTTGAAAGAAGAAAGATTAGGAAGTCGTTCCCTTTAGTATGTTAACTGCGTTGCAATCCATTCCTATTGAAGCAGGTTTTTCATCAGAAATGCTGTCTTTTTGCTTCGTTATAGTGGGAAGAACTGTACCACAGGCCTACTGTACAGGGGAAGCTCCTTTGAGTATTTTCCCATCATGCTTCATCTGTTACTATCCTGCCAGTGCATTTTGCTGTTGGGTTAAAATGTTTGCAAAAACAATGTCCAACAATTGCTTTCTGCAACAGTCTCAACACATTTTCCCCTTTCACTTTCAGTTTGCACTATCGTGTGCAGGGACAAAAACCTTCATCCTACTCATTTTTTGTTTTAGTTTTGGCATTTGTTTTGTGTAAAAATGCAGTCAGGAAGTTGAATTATTGAATTAGCTTGCTGTATTTAACAAAGAGAGGATTCTCCTGCAGTGAGTAGTGTTACGCAATGTCTTTGTTCATCTGCAAATCCTGTTTGGACAACTAGAGAGAACTCGCAGCGGTGGGATTCTACCAGATATTTTTAGATTTGTTCATCATTTTATCCTTGTATTCCTTGTGTGCATCCTTCCGTCTTTTTGTGTTTTCTGCTATTAATTTATCCCTTTCTCCTCATTTTCTCCCTCACTCCTAAACATTCACCCCCTCCTTCTTCTACCAAACCAATCCTCATCTCTTCATTTACTGACTCACCTCTCTTTGTTGTTATTATTCATAAATAATTTGTCCATCTTTCTGCATCTCATTTTCTTTTTCCCTTTCACTCCTCTCCCCCGACCCCAGGCCATCTACTATGAGATAGGCTTCCTAGTTTGTGCAGCAGTGGGCCTGCTCTTTACCATTCTGATGCCAATAGCCGGGCTCTTCTTCTGCATGTGCCGCTGCTGTGACAACTGTGGTGGTGAGATGCACCAACGCCAGAGGAAGAATGCAGACTGCCGGCGTGGCCTCCTGGGAACGCTGCTCTTCTCCACCTCACTGGTCATCACGTGAGTATGACACATGCAGAAATGACACACATAAGTGAAATATTCAGAAATCGGTTTGCAAGCAGACGTGCACATTCTGCATGCAGACATGCATGTATGCATACACTGGGGTTATAAACAAGATGCATGTCTGTCTCTTACGGCGATACTCTCATGCACATGTGTACACATGTTAGTAACACACACACACACACACACACACACACACACACACACACACACACACACACACACACACACAGACAGTCATCAGTTTTCCTCCTCCCCCATGCTGTTTGCTATATATAGTTGAGTCCTACTGTAGATTGCATGTGGCAGCACCCTTCATTCTTTTATTCATTCAAAGCTCTGGTCACTACAACCTTCTGGGGATCCAGACTGAAAGCTTTCATTTACTCTTGTGGCAATGTCTCAGTGCACATCTAAAATACTACAAATCGAAGATAAAGCCGCAATATGCTTTGGAATTTGACCGCAATAATTCTGGTAAACACTTCTGACCTTTTGACAATACACACAATTTCACCTAGACCTGTACTCCTTGGTATTCATTGTAATGAATATAATACCGTTAAACTTTTTTCACATTACTGCACAGTCGTCATTGTTTGTCTTTTATATGCACATTTTAAGCAGTGGCTTTCTCGAATAGGACTGCGGTGAGTTTAAAAGCAGACTTAATTTTCAAGATTTCAGTTCAAAAAATATATTTTGTTTTCCTTTCCCCATTGTTCACTTGCTTTGACCAGATCATTTTAAAAAACAAAAACAAAAATCTGTGGGCCTTTTTGCCCACAGATTCTGCATATTCACACACAGAAACACATCTGTTTCTCTAAAGTCTGACTCTTTTTGCTGTGGTGTGATAGAAAAGTTTTATATAAGAAGTGTATAGAAAAGGTAGCTATGGGCTAAAGTCAAACTCTTGGTAAACATGAGTTAGTTTGCTGCTTTAAAAGTGTGCCAAGTTTGTCTTGATGCATTCTCAATTATCCAGGAGATGTGCCAAGTTTGATAATGTTAGATTGGATTTGTTAGCTCAGCTTTAACGAATGCAAGTGATAAAGCTTTAAGATGCTATATGAGTTCTTTCACTTTTTCGAAGTTTAAAGTGTTAGTTTTTCATTTGGAATGAGCTGTTCTCTTTAGCGGCACTTTCCCTTTTTTCCCCGTAACCAAACTGACCAATCGGCCTCAGATATACTGTCTAGCCGTTTCTTTGACAGTCTCATTAGCTTCAACTGCAACGTGACGTGCAAATCTCTGGAAATGGAACTGCACATTACTGCAATGCTGATCGCAACTGGGATTGTTCTGCTTGTTATGCCACATAAGCATGCATGTCAGTTTAAACACATGCTTTTACAAATAGATGATAGGATGTGAGTGTATCTGGCTGCTTTATCGTGCTAATACTAATCTGGCAGCCAGTAATCTGCCAGTGTAGCTATCTGCTGTTGTTTCCCAGGTTTTTTTTTTGTGTGTTGTTACTTAAACCCGAAGTACATGCAGGACAGTAACCTTGTTGTAAGCTAGCATTTTCTATGTGTATTAAGAGCATAATTCTGACATGAAAATCGTGTTAGATAAAGTGGGACATTCAATTAAGTCTATAAGTATTCCAATATACAAAGTACCCTGTTTTTCAGAGGCTAAAAAAATAACTAGACAAGCTAGTATAACTTTAAATGTGGGGATTGTTTTTAATATTTGGATGAAAATCATTTTCAGTCAGTGACTGATGGACATCACCAATCACTACTGATTATAATGTAACCAGGCACATATTTGGCAAAAATATAGATTTCCATCCATCCATTTTCTTCCGCTTATCTAATCCAGGAGAGCTGGAGCCTGTCCATAGGGCGAGAGGCAGGATACACACTGGACAGGTCAGCAATCTCTTCCTGGGTTAACACAGAGACGGACAACAATTCATGCTCTCATTCACATTCACCCTGTACTTCTTCTTTATGAGCCCATCAGACTGTCCTGTAACTTGATGAGTCTCATCTGTCAGAAAATGGACCACAAGAAACCTAATCTTCCTTCCATTCTGGTTTACAGTCTCAGCAGCACAAGAAGCATAGCCACTGGGGATATAGCAACACTACAAAAGATGTGGGAAAACAACAGTTGAGCTAGACTGAAGGCATCCAGGAGTGTACTTAGTTTGATGTTCCTCGACTTTCAGTCTTCATTGGAACAAAGCCTAGTTATATGAAATTCCCCAGCAACATCCCAGCAGCACAGACAGAAGAGTCTGAGAGCATCCTCACAGTTCTTATTAAATCTCCCGAGCTACCAGGCAGAGATGCAGCAGAGGCTCTAATGAAGCAATTACAGGCTTGAGAGGGATGAGTTCCAAGCCCAGGCCAAGACTGCTTTTTACTGCCACTAAAAAGCTGACAGCCAGGCACAGAAAAGTGGCGGGGGTGACATTTATTTTCCAAGAAGTGTTAAAATCGGATTAAGAGAGGGGAAAGACTCCCAGGTAAGGGTGAGAACATCGAAATGACCACAAATGAGATATAAACACAGCTAAATGATGGCTACAGAACCTGGGCATCACCTTCTGTTGCACTGTGAGATAATATAGTGCAAGTAACTCTTTATTATGCATTATGTCAACTCATATTTGATGCTAAGCATTCATTGTAGGGAAGTTTTCGCAGCACTTTCCAGTCATCCCTTCATATCTAAGTAGTATAGACAGAGATGTAATCTCTTACTACCTTGCTTTGCTGTCAGTTAACTCAGCAAGGTTTTAATCTCTCAATATACAAGATCTTATGAAGGATTGTGTCTTTATTTATAAAAACCGAGTGATGCAAAGTGGATTTCAGTGTCGGGATGGCTACCAAGCTGCTGTTACTGGAGATACACCCAAGCACACAGATAACATTGTCACAATCCAGCCTGCCATATAGGCTTAAGGGCTTATCAACTCTGCCAGAAATGTCAAACAAGCCTTTGACTGTTGCCTGAAGACACTACACTTTCCTGAGTTTAGATAACATGCCCTTACTGAAAAGGTAAATCCCATACCCTTATCCTAATTACAGAGTGGAAAGCAGTCATAGTTGCCTCTAAATAATGGCCATGCCAAATGTGAAGGCAACCTGAATTAAGAAATAAAAACAGAATGGTAAAAAAGTGAGTCAGGAGAATTTGGTATCAGTCAGATTTTTGCTATTGTACACCACCTGCCTAAACACAGAAGGGTGTCCTGTGGTGTTTCGCACTGGGACGTTGGCAGCTGATTATTTCGGTCCTGTAGGTTGTGCAGTGGGGCCTCTGCAGTCAGGTCAAGTCACTGTTATTTATCTAGCACATGTAAAAACAACAGGAGTTGCCCTGAGGTGCTTTCCAGCCGAGGAAAACATATTAACAGTTCAAGTCCCTAAAAATATAAATACAAAGCCCACATAAACAGAAACATGAATACACTGAAAAGCAAAGCAAAAATGTAATAATCATAATATAAAAAAATCTATCAAAAATCAATAAAATAAAAACCTCAGAGTAAAATTATACAAAAGAATACATTTAAAAGAAACAACAGTCATCTAAGGGAGCAAAAAGGAAACATTGACAGGTGGCTGACAAAAGGCAGGCGCCTCAAATTTTACCTGGCTAGATCACTATGGCAACCTGTAGACATGCAAAGCTAGTTATGGTTTTGGGTTTAAAACCAGCTACAAGTGCTATATTTTAACTTGTAATTGTGATTGATGTGCAATATATACATACACCAGTGTCTCCATGAGGTGTTCCTTGTTGGAACATTGTTCACTTGCAGAACACAGGTTCCACAAGATGCCAAAAACATTAATAGGAATCGGAATAATTTTGGCATTTTGCAGTTGCTGGAGATTTGTTCCCTGCCAATCCATGAACTGAATGTGCTGTTTCACCACTTCTCAGAAGTGCTCTATTAGAGAGAGACCTGGTGTCTGTGGAGGCCGTTTGTGGAGGGCAGCGATGGTTGTATGGGGAAAATCCCAGTAGATCAGCAGCTTGTGAAAAAAACAGACCTGGCCATCTGGCGCCAACAAACATGCCACATTCAGAGTCACGCAAATAATCTTTCTTCCCATTCCCATACTCAGTTCAATCTTCAGTATGAACCTCATCATGTGTACATCTAAATGTTTTGGCTTACTTTCCTATGATTATCTGATAGGGGTTAACAAGCAGTTTACCAGTTTTACCCGGTGAAGTGTGTGGTGAAGACTTCCTCCTGAATGAGCGAATTGTATATATGTAGCCAAGGTTTCTGGCGTATGTGCGACAGACTGAGCATTCCTGGATCCACTGTGGCAAATCGGTGAACCAGGTAGAAATGGGAAGAAAAAAATCTGTAACAAGAAAGCTAATGAGAAAATTTCCCTCTTATATCATCCTCCTACTGTGAAGGTGGTAGGGTCAAATCCCAGAGGAGCTGCCAATGAGCTGCAGTTGTAAACGTGAATGAGTAATGTTCACTGGGTTAGAGTAGCGCTGTAGGGCTATGGGGTTTGATTCACACGGATGCCAGTCATGCTGAAAATGCATGCACTTCTGCTCCGGCTACAAATGTACTGCCCAAGTAAAAGCAGGCAGGATTGTTGTCATTGTGTGCTAAACTCTGCCAAACACAAAGCAGATGTTCATCACTGACTTTTAATGTTGTATCTTACAGGCAGAGACACTGGATTGGCTTTGTGGGAACAAACATGATGAGAATGATTAATTACATTTGTGGACATACTCATAATTTAATCAGAAACATATTACAGCAATTTGCCAATTAGTGGAGCTGAACTATTAACACATTCACCAGGTTAATTTAGGTGAAGGAATATTGAAATCTAATTAAGCATAAAATGATGTATTAAACAGGCCTTGAGAAATTGATAATTACTGTGGCGTGTAAGCACGTTAAACTGATTTCTCATAGGGCTTTAAATTTGGGTACATAGCAGGAAAAGACACAAGCAAAGCAAACAAAAGAAACATGGAAAACTCACAGTGAGTAAGTTAGAATCCAACTCAGTTTACAGTGAGATTAAACCTTTAGAAATAATGAATATGCATTAATACCTTTCACACAGATATTATGTTTGATCATTCAGGTTTTTGTCCATCTGTCCAAAAAAATTCTACCTGGCCAAGTTTTGGGAAACTTGCAGGTCTGGATAATTGGTTGTCATTATTATTATTATTATTATTATTATTATTATTATTATTGATTCTTCTTTTCTTTCTTTTTTTAATGTAGTCACCCCATCAGCTTTTGAATATATATACACAACTGCTTGGGGCTCAGGGCAGTCTGGGGGGAACCAAGGGCTGACAAATTTCACCTTTCCTCTTTTAAACAACCTGCGGTCGAGGTGCAATGTCATCTTAGTGGAAGGATGCCTTAATGGAGACTTACTTGGGGAAGGAAGGGACATCAGTTGTTTAATAATATCAGGGTGTGCTACAGAGTTTGAATTAGCATCACAGTGAGATTATATTACATAATTCCTTTGTGTGTGTGGTGTTTTTGATTAATATGTTTTTTAATATGATTGGATCCTTATCATTTGGGGATATCTGGGCTCTTTGAGTTTGCTTCTTTATGGTTAGTGTTTATTTTATAATATCTCTAACCTAAAATAAAGAGAGATTGTATCATGTCAGTAGCAAATTGGTAAGATAAATGTTTAACTCCTGCTTATATGAAAAGGGCTAATTGTCAATGTTTGTGTCCTCATGCTTCTTTTGTGAATGTGATTGCCACCGCTGGGGTAATTTTGCAACGCATTAGCCATTCAGCACTGTGCCATTAATATATCGTAGCTCACATGTGTACTGTATGCTAAACAGCATGTTTTGTTATATCTGCCAGCTATTGTATATTCCCACTCTGTTTTATTAAAAGAACAGCAGGAGTTATTTCAGTTTCTACTAATCAGCTCTGATTCTGCACAACACCCGCATGGATTTATAATAAGAAAATGACAGACATAAGATCTTTGCTTCTGTTCTGACCAAGTGGAAGACCCTTGCCCCATGCTGTTATCCAGTATGGGCTTCAGCAGTCTATTTCAGTTGCTGGGTGTCCAATATTATTAACACAAAAAGTCCTAATATTATGGACTTAGTAATCCATGCTAATTATATGGGGTCTTATTAATGATAATACAGGCGACAGTGAACTGAGCATTCAGCAAGCTGAATTTTAAATCTCAGGCACCCAGATTAGATTTGAAGGGTTTGTCTGTAAATGAGCTATCTGATGTCTGGGATATCTATAAATGGGCATCCCAAGCGATGTACAATATATCTTGTACTGATTCAGTTTTGGTTGGTAATCTTTTTGTGCATCATTTTACGTTTATGAAGGAAGAGAAGGTCAGCAAATGACCTTGCAAAACCATGTTAGATGTGCTGAGTAAAATACTCGTATATCATGGGAAATCACTGCTTGAATGAAAAACAACCACTGTGAATTCAGTATGCAAGTTAATTCAAATTTGATTTTTTTTTAAACCAGGCTAAGACTTTCTGCCTTTATGTTGGACCAAACTTAAATTTCTGAGCACATGCTTGTCCACAGACAGCTATGCTACTGGACAAGCTTGTGCAGATTCCCCTACCTTCTCAAAGATATTATGTTGTTATTTTCTCACTGTTGCAGCTTTGCCTGTTAAGTGGTAGATAGATTAGTGGTGTCGCAGAATGATAATACACGCCACAATCATAAACAAAAAAAGCAAAGCTCATAAAAGTTCCAGTGTATCAGACAGTTTTCTGGCCAAAGTAGGAGTGAAGGAATGCAAAGACTGGTCTCTGTGTTCGGCTTAGCTCTGTTCTAGTGTGTGTGTGTGTGTGTGTGTGTGTGTGTGTGTGTGTGTGTGTGTGTGTGTGTGTGTGTGTGTTTTCTTTTATAACCAAGGCTAAACACAAAAAGTAGTTGCTTTTATTTTAATGGGTCAGTTTAGTTTAGTTTAAAACAAAGTGAACACAAGTTCCACTTCTGTTTATGTGGTGTGTGAGTTATAGCACTGGATCCTGCTGAATTATTAATAAAGTGACCCAATTAATTCTTAAGTTGTTGGAGCACAACACACAGAAGGGACATCACCAGGAGCTCAGCAGCCACAGTCAAAATAATTACTTCTGCAATACTACATACATTAATCTAGAAATGCAACGCATAAGATTAACTTTTTGACTTCGGAGCTTTTAAACCCTTAAAACCCTTGACATTCCTAGCAAAAGACTTCAACCGTAGTATTATCTCCTCTCACATAATGAGGGGAAAGTGTGTGAAATAAAAGTACAAACTTGTCAGTATACCAGCATGTTCCTTTAGTTATTTGTAAAATATAATTCCTCCCACTGAAATTCTCACAGCTCATTAAAATGGAATGGAAAGTTATTGCGTATGCTTCCTTTAGCACATTTTATCTTCTAACAATGTGTAACTTGATCGGAGTACTGAAAGTACTGAATTGGAGCTTAAAGCTGATCTTTTTTAAAGTTTTATTTATAAAAAAAAAAGTGAATGAAAGTTTAAATGAGAGATTAACTGCAGACATGATTGGATCAGTAAGAAAATCTTTGTGCATTTTCAAGGCCTGCGGAAACTGTTTATTACAGTGTTGTTACAGAGTGCTCCATCTTTTAATACATATACAATCTTTGACAGTGTTGTGCACAATGACTACTTTGTTTACATCCATATCTCCACCAGCTGAAAGACAAAACTGAAGATGGCAGTCTAATTTCAACGTTTTAATCAGCTAAATGTTTCTACAAGGCTGATGTTTTGTGAAATCATAATATAATATAATATAATATAATATAATGCACAAATGTAGAAGACTGACCATTGGCAATCACAGCTCATTTTGCGTAAGTTAATTTGTTTCGACACATGTAACCTGTTTTGCAGAACGCTTTAAAAACCTTTGGACATTGGCTCTATCACTGACACTATAACTAAGTCCTTATCGAGGACCGTGGCCTTTAAAGGCATCAGAGGCCACCGTCAGGCAAAGACCATTGCCATTGTTAGCGCTGGAGAGAAACCTGACCCACAAGCTAAACAAATGCTGGGCTCCTCACTGCCTCCAACAGCTGGCATATGGAAGGGGACCTTGGCAAGCAGCTGAATTTTGCAGCCCAAATAACACCATCATGGCTGCAGCCAGATATGATCATCGTATTCAAATCCACCAACTAATTGATCATGTTGAAATTAAAATTGCAATGAGAAGAGAACAGGATTTGCAGGGCAATCATTTAGCAATGGAGCATCTGAAGTCACAGAGAAGGCTACTGGGTGGCTTTGCATCCAGAGTATGGAACCATGAACAGTTCCTGCTGGACCTGAAATACCCAATGACCCTAAGTTCCATCACTGATTGAATCTGTGAGATGTGACTTTCATCCCAAAAACTGGAGAATTCTAATGTTTTATTGAATCGAATTCAGTTATATATATATATATATATATATATATATATATATATATATATATATATATATATATATATATATATATATATATATATATAGTTACCTCAATGTGGTTTATATTGAGAGGTAAATGCTTACTACAATAATGAGAAATCACAAAAAAAATCAATAATATAAAACTAAATAGCTCAAAGTAACGTTGCTTCATAAAATGAGGCAAAATAGGTCTATAGAATAGCAAACAAAATAAAAATTGATCAATATACATACTAAAAATAAACACAACAAATTAAAATAAATTTGTCTGGGTTTTTTCTTTGAGAGGTTTGGTAAATGGTGAGATTTTCAAAAAGCCTTGAAGTTTGTCTCACAGATGTGCTGTGTTCTGTACAAAATAATTGCACGTGGTTGTGAAGAGTTCTTGTATAAGGTCCTTTTGATCAAACAGAAAAACCAATATCCATCCATCTATCTACCTGCAAAAGTATTTTCATTGAATTTATTATAAACCACTCACTTGCTGATAACAGATCAAACATATTCTTGCATTCTGTCACATAAAAAAACTAGCACACAATTAGCTACGTATAAACACAAGTAGCCAAGTAAACTTTTACCTCAATCCTGCACCTTCTGTAACCCACACATTGCTCAGTTAACAGCCTCCCTGGGGAGAAATCACATGCAGGACTATTTTTAGGGGCTCATTAATAGTGTGATGAGCATCAACTCTTTCACGAAAGAAGCTACAACTATGAAGATGTCACTTGTTCACTAAATGTCAGGCTACTGGGAGGTAATTTATTTTCAGTGCAGAGCGGCATTAGGGTGCTGTTACACTAGCAAAATATAAAATTACATTTTACTTAAAAGCCTCTAGGGGATTTGGAGTAGTAGCAGCAAAAGTAACAGGATTCTAGTGTGAAAGGAGAGCCCAAAAAACACATTTTGATGTTAAAAATAAAATTAAAAGTACAGTAAAGCAAAGTAATTATTTCAGTATGATTGACTGAGATTATATGCACAGAATGAAGAAACTAACCCATCCTGATGCTCCGTTCTTTTCCAGCAATAGCCAGGATTATTGTTGTATATATTGGAGAGTATAGTTACAGTATAATGTATAGCATTATATATAGCATTATGCATTAGGCAGTAGTAGTAGTAGTTGTCGCTGTTGTTTTGTTGTTGATGATAATGATGAAAAAATGCCATACAGGTGGTTTTTGCTAGGCTTCCAGTCCTTTTTCTTGTACTCCATTCTATATTTAGTGTTGAGTCGAACAAAATTCGAAAATCTAAAATGATAATAAAATAAGGTAGATATCCTGAGAATTTAAAACCATCAACAAGAACAAAAATGTACCTGAAGTGTGAACTTAAGTGCAATCTGTGGGCATGTCATAATCTACCGCAGGTGTGTCCAACTCCAGCCCTTGAGAGCTGAATGAAATGAAGGCCGCAATTGGAGCAGCCTTCGTTGCCTGGCTGTGACGTACTCGGCCTTCAATTTCAAGGGTGCAGCCTATGAATTGGGACATACCTACTGTCCTGCAGCTTTTAGACGCATCCTTGTTCCAGCACACCTGAGTCAAATGAATGGCTTGTTATCAGGCCTTTGGCAAACTTGATGGCATGCTGAAGAGGTCGTCCAACCATTTGATTCAGCTGTGTTGGAGTAGGGATGCACCTAAAAGCTGCAGGACAGTAGCTCTCGAGGACTGGAGTTGGACACCCCTCTGATCTGCAGACTAGAAAGAGAACAAAAGCTTGCAGGTAATCGGTGAGATCTGCACAGGATTTCTACTCTTTACTAACATGCATTATGTGCATTATCCAACTGTCTCCATTGATTTTTATTTTATTTTTGCATCTTAAAATCACACATAGCTCATGGAAATGTGGGTTACCTAATGTGTTGGGGAAAATGTGCACAAGCGAACAGCGTGAAACATCTCACTTTAATACATTGCAGTGTGTAACAGTCTCTCATCAAAAAAATAAGTAAATAAATGAATAAAAAAGTAAATAATTGTTTTGGACATCTAATGCTTTGATTTTCATTGAACTCCACCCATTAAAAAATCACTGTTATCAAAAAGCTTTTAACCACTTACCTCTGGCTATTTTTGTATATACAGCTTTTCAGTCTGTGTAATTTCTCAGGCTGCAACTGAGAATTATGTTTCTGATTCATAAATATGTATTTGCGCTCTTCTTTTACGTTGATTGGCCCTTAAGCCTTATCCTTATTTTCTCTTGAATTGTCTCTGTTTAAAGTTTTTTTTTTTTTATTAATAAACTAAAAAAAAGTTATCATCTCCTGTTCACAGCACACAAACACCAAACAATGGCAGCTTTACACATGCCACAGCCAAGCTAATTAACTGGAGGGGTTGTTCTCAGAATTTGCAGTGCATCCCATAATTTATCACATCCCCTGGAGAGACCTCATTCATACCAATCATTCAAATTTTCCCTCATTTTGCATTTATAGCTGAAATCCGCCTTATTTTTTACTAATTGAATTTTTCCTCTCACCCTGGGATGCTAATGGTCGTGGATTCTTGTAGTGTACACCTTACAAATCAACACACGATTTAGAAGAATTCAATATTGTGAAGCTAACTGACTTTCCTAGCTAGGCCGGGCTTTCTTTCAAATTTATAGGAGACATTTATGTTACAGTAGTGATGATATGGCACATTGTTACACAGGAGAGAAAAGATAGGAGAAGGCAAAGCTGCAGGGATCTGTGATGGCTTTACGAGTAGGAGGTATAACCCAGAAATATCAGCATTTCTGGGAGATGGATCTGTCATACATGTCTTTGTGTCACTTTGTGGTCATCAGGGTGTACCCCAGCAAAATGAAGGCTGGCAACTTTATACTAACCAGGCTCACTAGTAATGAGCCACTGTATGAGAGCTTTGTGGTTATAAAAGAACAAATAGTATTTTGGGGGCTATATTGGGAGTGTTACTCAGATATAATACAATTCAATTCAATTTTATTTTGATAGCACCAAACCACAACAACAGTCACCTCCAGGGTATCTATAGTGTAAGATAAAGATCCTACAATAATATATTGAAAACCCCAACAATCAGACGACCCCTATTAATAGTAACTAATGATTAAATGTAAAGTGATTCATAATAGAAAGTGAAGAAAGGTGAGTGGTGAAGAAACAGTGCAAATAGAATAAACTGCTTTTTAGTAGTTTTTTTGTAGTTTCGTTTAGTGTAGAAACAAGGGTTCTGATGATAGCAGCTTAACAATATTAACAATGTCAAATTATTAGAAGCTTGGGAGGGAAGAACAAGAAAAAGGTCATCAACGTAATCAGCAGAACATTAACCATTTGATTTTTGAAACGTACAAGAACTCACAGGATAATACAGCATATGTACAAAGGGCCATCTTTACTAGCAGTGTACAAACTCATCCCATCCCTTAAAACTGGAGCTCATCCCAGTGGTTAAATGCCACCTGGATAGGAAAAGAGTCATCCCATGGCTAACACACAGAGAAAAACAAACATCCACACTCACATGCACACCTCCAGCCAAGTTAGACTGACCAGTTAACCTAGCATGCATATCATTGGAGTGTGAGAGGAAGCCAGAATCCACAGACGGAAGGAGGACACACAAACTTCACGCTGAAGTTTGTGGCCGCAGATTCAAACCAAGACCTGTGTGCTTTGTTAAGCACCAAGCCACTGATGGTTGCATTAGAACAGTAGCATGAAAGCAATGATATCCACACAATTACCTGCACCTGTATTTGATATTTGATAGACACTAGAGTTGTAATTTTGTTTGTCAATACTTTAATTTTCTTTGCCAATTCCTACAAACTGCACTGCAGTTCATCTGAAAGGGGATTAATGATGATTTTGTGTGAAAACACTGAATGACTTTGAATTCTTCTCACATTCAGTGGACGCTAAACCTCAAACTAACATTATTTTACTAGGGATGAACTCGCTAAATAACTGAGGATGGCACGATCAAAGCAAATCAGTGTGATTCAGCTGACCTCTAACTTCAGAGAAAACCAGGACCTCTGAAAAGGTGTAAAAGATTTAAACTTCGTCTTCTTCTCCAAAGTGGATTAATTATATGCAAATAATAGTTAATTACGCTTAGGTTTGACTGGTTAATGCTTCATAAAGTGCATTCATGTGTTATGAAGTTAGCATTTGCTGATTAAATAATCTGCTCTCTGAATTTCCTCATTTTTTCATTAGCTATCACAAGTTATTTAGTTATGGACAGCTGATATTTATTTTTAAATCAAACCACTAATGTTTGCTTGAAGGGGGTTAATTAAACTTAGCCTATCCAAGGATGGTTTACTGAGCAACACAGATGTCTATTAAAGCGTTTTGGACATCCTTAAGAAGACAAATTATAGAAAGACTGCTTCTGTGAGAACTTTACTATTTAACTTTTAAAAGCAAAGATATCCAGATAACCAGAGTCCTTGCCCAGGTAATCAGGGTAGTGTCCTTAACAATGTGTCATTTGCATCATATTTGAGCAAACTCAGTCACTGAAGGAAAAACAAATATTAGTATAAGCTATGCTTTAGGACGGAAAAATGATTAATCAATGGTTACACTGTTTGACAATTTAATCAGAAAAATGCATGCACTGCAGAAGATTTTTTTTTTTATTTTTATTTTTTGTCTTTTGGCCCTTCTACAGATTTAAAAAAATAAAAATCCTATTGTGCTGCAGTGACCTTCTGTGTTATTTACACAACCCCGTGAGGCTGTTTGGCTCAGAGTTTGGTATTCATATCATTCCTGGACTGTTTACTGTGAAATTAATGGTCTGTTGTCTCCCATCAACCTAGTCCAGACAGTCTTCACATGCAACTGACAGCAGCTTGCGCAGCATCCTTATGAGTAGGAAGAAAACTGAGAACTAATAGCACTGTCTTTACTGGGCTGTCATGCTCGGAGCAAAGGCCTTGAAGCCAGGAAGCTTAAGCATTCATTGCTTGATTAAATTCTTCACAGGACACAATGCTCCAATGGGAAGTTGGGCTCAGAATGTGACTTGGCAAGCTCTGAGGACAGTAATAACACAGCAAATAAAAATACATAACAATAGCCACTTGAAGGAGAAAGGGCAGTTTAATGGAATGAAAACAGGCAAACCAAAGGCTTTATGTAGGTACTAAAATGAATGCAATAGCAATTCAGTTATTACATTTATATACATTTAAATAAGTGGAGTAATGAGATCACGAAGTGGCTAAAATGAGAAAAAGTTGCAGTTGCTGGCTGTGGCAGTGACCTGTTGGCACAATAAAATGTCTAATGAATTATTTCAGATTACATAAGATTTGCTACATAACCTACAGTATATGACAGGACAAATTGCTTAGGCCCGACATTTTTCAGTCAACACCTCTGTTGTCCCACATGCACCAAAATGCATCACTTCTCGTTAGCGTTTGCATTCAGGTCAGACTGGCACAAAAATAAAGATTTAATAATAATTAAAAAAATTATTTATATTAATTATTATTCTTATAGTGATTATTCTGGATAAGGCTTTGATTGACAGTTACAGTAGCTGTTTTATATTGCACTCAGAATATTTAATTATGCACATGTGCTGATTACGCTGCCATTGTCTATCGATGTGTTTGAACTAAAATGATCACTGTAGTTATTACAGTGACTAGAATGATCATTTTCTTACTGAGGCTGGACAATAAAGAGACATTTCCGGCAGTGTTAAAAGAGGAAGGGGCTGTAAGGGGACTGTCCCAGCCTCCGAACTACAGTTACACTGAATGCAGGCCATTGTTGAAGTTTGTAAAAGCTATGGAACCACCAGACCATGGAACACTCACTGCCCAGCCCCCAGTAGTGCCCTAGATTCTGGGGCACTGCATTAGTTTGTTGCTCTTCTTCGTCTGCTGTCATGGGGCAGTTTCATGTGTCATTTGGCTTTTGCTCAAGCAGGAATTAAAGCCCTTTTTCAAGCTTGTTGGAGGTAAATCTGCCTCCTGCTGTGTTTGAATTGTCCCCTGCAGTCAAAAAGCAGCCATACAGTTGATAGCTAGAGTTGATTGTGCAGTTCAGACGTTGCTGATAGCAGTGAAATGTGATGATGCTGCACAAAAGATCAATGGCTGAAGTGCACAGATGAGGTGACAAATGGTATTTTTAAAGGCCACCTGCTTCATTGAAATGCAACATTTCTTTTTATGAGGGTGTCAATTTTAAAGCCGTCACACTAGTCTGGTACAAGCCAGACAGTTTTCAAAGGTTTTTAAAGTTTCCATATGCAAATAAGCAATCAATAGTTATATTCCTATTTCAAAACAATATTGATGCTTTTTATAGACAGGAGAGACAGGAGTCACCAAGTACTTTACAGAAAACAGTTGGTGGCACATTAGTACATCGTGGATTTGAAAGATGAATCTCATGAGGATTTTAGCAGTGCAACAAATCAGCGACTCTCTTCAAAGTGAGAGCTAGTTTACATTAGTTTGAATAAGTTTCATTATTGCTATTCTTTCATACTTGTTCTGTTGACTTAAAAAAAAAAAAGAAGTGGAAAAACTGTAATTTTGAGTTATTTTTTTTCTGAATTTGGCTGCATGAAAATACCGAGCTTAGGAGAAAGGTAAAGAGATGGAACAGTAGCCTATGTCTTGTGGTGGCTGTGGACAGTCATCCAGTCTGTGTGGGCAAGATACTGAATTGAGTGTTAATTTGAATGTTATAAAAAGGTGCTTAGGTAAAGTACATGTGTGTGATTAGGGGCTTGTAGAAAAAAAGGGGCTGTGAGTGCTCAGTTAGCATACATATATATATATAAGTGCCGGTCTATTTGCATTAGGTGAACATAGTGCTAACACTAAACATTCAAACAAATCCAGGATCCCTGAGAAACTGTAAACATTTTAAACCATGTTAGGCACATGTTCTTATAACTGATTTGCAAACAGGATATGGTCATCAAAACTAAAAATTGTGCTGACCAGCAATAAAGCAGCTCTGGCTAAAGGTTGCTGGCTCCTCCGGGAGGCAAATGCTTATTCTTGGTTTGAGGGCTTTTTATATGATGATGTAGATAAGTAACATAAGAGAGGAGTCTGGCATTTATAACTTTGAAAACCTTTTATATGGACAAAAACTTTAGATAACAGACTAAAGGATAGGAATAAATGCTAGAAGCTCAATCGGAGATATATATAATGAACTGATGCCTGTTTGATCTGCTTTGAATTTCAGATCTTCTCTTTGTTGTCATGCAAAGCTCACATCTTTTTTTCATAAGTGAATTTTATAGTTTGGCTTATCATCAGCTGAATGCCATGGAATATTTCTCTGTCACATGTGATATAATAAACACCATTAAATAGAAGGTGAAATGAAGATGACACTGCAGGGGGATTGAGTCCTTAGTGGCATGTTTCGTGGATACAGACGCTGTAAGTGAGAAAGCGGGTTAGCAAGCCCTGCTTGTCATTTTAAGTTTGATGGTTGTTTGATCATTTCGTATTCAAATACAAATGTGTGTATGCCTTGTTGTCTTCTTGCAGCTTTAGACCCTCATTTAATTTAATCACTTTTTAAAAAACAGACTCAAACTGGAACGTGAGCAAACTCAAGCTAAACTCAAACATGATTCTCATAAAATATGGTGGACAGTCAGCAACACAGCTTGTTGCAAAGCACCAGGCTGTTTCCTCAAAGAGTCTTTGTTCAGCTACGAGAGGGAGTGAGAGAGACAAAGGAAGGGACAGGAGGTAGGAAGTGGGAGAGAGAGAGAGAAAGAGGGAAAAGAGAGAGGTAACTGAGGGCAAAACAGGAGACCGAGGAGGAGATTAAAGAAGAGAAAGGGTGGAGTAGGAAAATGGTAGTTACGTTTCACTTTGGGATAGAGTAAGAAAGCATAGTCAAACAAAAATACCTCATCAAGGGAGATATATGGAGAAATACTGGTGTAGAGAAAGAAATAGTTTAGCGAGGGTGTGGAATAGAGGCTTCATAAGTAAAGTAATAAAGACAAGCAGACAACCAAAAGCAAGCATAGAAAAGAAAAGTGCGGGATTGTGAATTTGTGTGTGAAAGAGGAAAGCAAATGTATGAAGTGTGAGTGAGAAAGATACAGAGGGAGGGCAGAGAAAGTGTTTGACAAAAGGCTTTTGTTGTGAAAGTGGCCATTTTGAATCTTCCCCTGGTTACGGATGGCTCCACTTCACTGTGTCCCAGCCTACTTGTTTGGCCTAGTTTCTCATTAAGTCGCCACTTGTACGGTGACAGTGTTTACTCTGTTGGCACACTCACTATTTATGGCAAACATTATCACACATCCACTAGAGATGGTGCAGCTTGATGCCATGCAGATCAGTGAATTTTTCTCCCGAGGGCAGCACATCCTATAACACATTTGTTCTTTAAAGACCATGACAATGCTGTTAGAAGGCTCTTTTTTATCTTGAAAGATGTTCATTATGAATTTCCTTCAGATGCCAGCAAGTGAATATTTACATTCATTTTGATTTAGAAACAAACCAAATATATGTCGAGGGAATCCTGTGAACAGGGTAGCAAGTTTGCAAAGGATTGCAAAGTTACATCTGAACAAATGGCAAGACTTTGACAAGAATGTAATACACAGTGCCACGCTGGGCAAAAACCAAGCACAGTATATCAGCACAAATACCTCATACCACATAATGATTTGGGTTCCTCTTGTTGCATTCACTGAGTTGAACATGAACTCCTGTGTATACCAAAGTATTTTAGAGTCAGTCTCAACCACAGCTAAAGGTGTTCTTGGCCCAAGAACACCAGCACATTTACAGCTAACTGTCTAAAAAAGAAAATAACCAAGGTGTTTGACTGGCCCACTCAAAGTATCTGTGGCATATCTGTGAAACTGTCCCTCTTGCTTATAAATATTCAAACTTTACTAGGTTGTTATTGAATCATTAACTCTTCAGTCCTCTGACTTAAACCCCAGAAAAAAATCCTAAACATGCTGACTCTTAGCTGGCTACATGCTGTGATATCTGACAAGTACTGACTTAGACTGCCTAAACTTAAGCATGTGTCTGCATACAGAATAAAGTGTAACAATATTTGAAGACATTTTTTCCCCTGCATTTCCATGCCAGAAATTAAGAAAAATACATACGTTTAACAAAGTGGAAGGAAATGTGCTCCAATGCGCTGCATTTTTTGAAAGTAGAAAACATTTTATGCATACACTAAGTGTGCAAACACACTGCAATGCTTAATGTTGCAAAATGTCCACAGCATAATCCAGGATAGAAATTAGATTATATGCACAAAGGGAAACTGTGATTACAGCAGTGGCTGTACTTTACTGCTCTGTAAAGAAGAACGGCGCCCAGCAATGTCTTCATGCATTAGCAGTAAGACAATAGAAACCCCATCTCTGGGTGCACTGTGGTCACATACGTACAACCTGTTGTCATACTTACACATAAAGACCCCTGCCTTTTTTATAGAGTCAGTCACAGCACCCCGATTCTACACCATTGATCTAAACCTTCCCAGAAGCTTCTGAGTCAGTTCTTTTGTTACTCCTCTCTGCCAGTCATCTTACATCATTCATAAAGCTGCTTATTCCACTGAAGCATTTCCATGAAGGGGATTCACTGTGTCATACAACTCTACTTTGGGAGTTTTTCATCCTTAGAGTCAATTTTTTTTTCCTTTTTGACCGCCTTTCCTTAAGCTGCTCACGCGCGAACCTCAATAACACACATCAGTAGCAGTAAGAACATACGTGCACACACTGTAGTGCTGCAGTAGCTGTGAGGTGCTGAAGGAGAAAATTCAGCTGGGATGAGAGTGAGTCATGGAAACCGCTTAATATTATGGGCTGTCTTTCCCTTGATGTTGTTCAAGCTAATTAAGCCTTGTAGTAAGCTACTCAGGTCTGTTTGAAGTATGCAAGAGATTCACTTTAATGGTCTGCTCTATGCGATTCTGTGTTTTCACATTCAATTTGAATATGCTTACAACCCAGGGACCTTAGATTATAAAGATAAGACACCTGGGTTTATAGCTACGAGTCTATTTCTAAATTACTTGGGGAAATAATAGTTGTTTAGATCTTGAGACTGCAGAACATGTCAGTATATGACACACACATACAGTATTGTAAAGATGCATTTACACAAGACCTCTATGCCTGTTATGTTACCTTATTCTAGCCTATTAAAAACATTGTTGATGAACAGGAAATTGTGTTTTCATGTCAACACTTACATTAAATGAATGAAATTGTATGTAACAGTTAATTAAAA
>NC_137940.1:7277058-7397058 GCF_963969265.1 Rhamphochromis sp. 'chilingali'
CAGTTTTAATATCATTGTGCTTTATTTAAATAATTCATTGTTGCTGACTTTTACTTCAACTACATTATATTTTGAAACAAACATTGTACTTTGTACTCTATACCATAACATAACACTTGAAATGCTTAGTATTTTGCAGATGTTAACTATATAAAGTCACTAATATATAATGTTTTATTAATATAGCTAAAGTTACCTATTACTATATTAGCAATTTAAATAACCTCCAGCTGAAACATTAAAATGAAATACGCATTAATGTTTCAATAATTATGATCCAATGATTCAAGCAGCATAATGTGTTCTTTTGACATTGTAGGATTGTGATTTTAATTAGGTAAAGGGTCTTAATAGTTCCTTTACCACTTAGCAAAACAGTTATTTAATATGAAACAATTTTCTTTTCCTACGTAGTCCCATTTTACACATAATGCTTTTTATAACAGGGTTCAGGGTTGCACACAAGCATGAAAAATCATGCTATATCTGTTTCTAAGCTGTATTTCTGCTATTTCTGGTCAACCATTATGATTTCCTCTGGCCTCCACTGCCTTGTTCTGGTTACCCGATTTGTGTTACCAATACACTGTTTAAAAAAAGCAAAACAAAACAAACAAAACAGCTCCATACTTCCTCTTCACTGGTGAAATCAAAGGCTGTCTAATATCACACATTTACTGTTACAGTATTTTCCAGAAGAGAACTGAAAGATTCATATAAAGTATTCATGATTCTTTGAGTCATCTGAAGCCAAACCACATAGTAGTATCCAATGGGAATAGAGTTAATCGAAAAGCCCTACATGACAACTCCTTTAATTTAAAAATTTTCTTCAAGATAACTAGTGAAAAAACACCTTCATTTTTATTTTTCTGAGGATATAAGACAATCCAGCTGACTTTATTTACATTTTGGAAGAACATGTGACTGCAGCGAGAACAGTCCCAAAAACCACTGTTCTTCATTTTTACTTTTTAGGTACTTTGCTTTGGGCATTTCTCCTTTATTGGTTTTTCCCTCATATATTAAACCCAGTTCACTTGCCATGTCGCTTGTGGTCTCGTTATTTCAGCCATGCGAGAAACCAAGGAGGCCTTGGAGAGCGTTAATGCATCTCTGGAGGTGCTTCAGGATGGAACAGGGAAACTGAGCCTAAACCTGGGCCAAGTCCGGACCAGCATCAACCACACCTTAAATGACACTGACTGCCATGATGAAGACTCGGATGCTACCACAGCCCAGCTATGCCGCAACATTCGCCAGTCGTTGTCCCAGCTGCAGATCAGCTCAAATTTCACACGGGTACAAAACTGTAACTGTGGTGCTCTTTTTGGCACGTGTTTGCAATAAAATTGTTCACACTTAAAAATCAGGCTTAAGTACTTTGGGCTAATGGATAAGTTCAACGTTTTCTGCGTCTGTCTTAAAGTAATCATCTACCTTTCTATATTGACCCTAAAGATTATGCATTATATTAAGCATTAGAAATAATTGTTTTGTCCCATTGTTTCTCATGCAGTGTGCTGCACAGTGAAATACAGCAATAGAAAGGTTTAGGTTATTTTTTTAAGGAGTTATTTGAACTAGTGAAAAAAATAGATTTCTGAACAGCAATCAGGAATTGTTACATTTTGATAATTTCTTATTGCAAATACTTATCAAAGCTGTGTTTTTCACTTGTTAGCTACCCGATGTGAATGCACAGCTGGAAAAGATGAACGATGTATTGAAAACAGACCTCAGCGCTGTCGTTCAGAGGGTGAGCATGAACCACATTAATTGGAGTTTTTTTGTCTTCCAGTCTATTTTCTGATGTATTTTGTCAGTTTTCTTGTTTAGTTGTTCATCTTTAGTTCCTGATTTTTTTTTCAAATCCAACCAAAACCACAAAATGGACAAAGAAACTTGGTGTTCCTTCTTGTTTTTCCTCCTTTCACAGGGCTTCTCCTCTTTGAATGACACGCCGCATATGGTGATTGAACAGACCAGAAGTGTTGTTGAGAGTAAGTGGCTTTTGAACCGATGTTTTTCTGAAATCAAACACAAAAGTTAATAACTCTTGATATATGTTATTACAATAAGTGCTTATATAAATGAATGGATTTTTGTGTTCTCCTTGCACTCTCTGCGTTTCTCTTTATGTTTATTTTGTTATGTACTGTAAGTTTGTTTCTTGTAGCAAGAATGGGGCCTTTTTGAATTGCACAGATTTCACTTTAAACATTTGTTGATATCGTAGTCTAATTCAATGTTAAATTTAAATCCGGGTTAATATTTTTCCTAAAATGGTAAAACTGATGAATTTATTTATTTTTCAAGTATCTTTACACTCTTCATTTTTTCTGTTTTGAAAAAATGATTTCTCTCAGGTGTAACAAATTTGGTGGATAGCATTGGCAATAACATCAGCAGCTTTTCCAAGGCATTCCCAGTGCAGAGCTGCCTGTCCAACTTCACCATCTTCATTAACCATGTGCACGCCAAGATTGAAGACTACTACCCAGAAATTGACAAAATGGACTTCTACAGGTATTCTTCTTCACTTCACAAAGCATATCTGTGTATTTATAAGTGCTTTGCATAAAAGGAAAACCTCTAAGGGTAAAAGTAAAAAAAACATTTTTATTAAATAGAAACTATCATGTAAATGTGCTGAAACGAGGTAACTATATTAATGCAATATGCCTGATGTTTGACATTTATCTTGCTTTATGTTTTTTCTCTTTTCCTTTTTAGTAAGCTTTGTGTTCTATTTTCATTGTACCCATCCTAGTTTCTGTGCTTATGTGCTTTTTTGGCTGTATAAGCAAGTGGAGCAAAGCTCTCTTTCTCGAGGATGCTTTGACAGTTTGTTGATATAAACCACAGTGGGAACTGTGCTTATTTATATTTTGGTAAACCACCTTCTGTGAGATCTCTAATAGTTTGGCTTTGCCTGCTGCCTTCAGGTGGATTGGCTGCATTGCTCTTTGTTGCATGGTGGTCCTGGTCCTGGCCTTCAACTACCTGGGCCTGCTGTGCGGCACGCTGGGCTATGACAAACATGCCTCACCTACAACACGGGGCTGCATCTCCAATACGGGAGGAACGATGCTTATGGCGTAAGTCCAGTATGCAAAGTGTAAAAAGCTGCCACAACTCAGGTTTATGTTGCTATTTTACAAGTACAACTGTAGTATAACTGTACATGTTCTAGTAGTTTTTACAGTTATTAAAACTGTACTATGACAGACAGCTTGTTTCACTATAAAGCTACAGTTCACTGTGTTAGAATTGTACACATCAGCTGTACCACAGGGACTATTTGTTCTTCTCCACAGTGGAGTTGGATTTAGCTTTCTCTTCTCCTGGGTACTGATGGGAGTGGTGACCATCATTTTCCTGGCTGGAGGGAACATGGAGAAACTTGTGTGCGAACCATTCCACACCAAAGAGCTTTTCAAGGCAAGTCATGCAATGATAAGGGAGATAAAATGTAAACAGAGTGTTTTTTGATTGTGTAAAAGTGGATCCCACACATAAAGCATACAAAGGGCCCTGCTTTCAAAGATTAATATATATTATTAAATAAAAGTCCTACTTGAAGAGTAAAAGAAACATTCTATATATTTTTCTTTGAAAACTGACTGTAATTCATAGAAAAATCCAACGTGTGTATCTGTGTGTGATACAACTAAAAATGTAAATAGTGAACAAAGTGACAGTCTCACTTTAGCTTCATACATTCAGAAGTGAATATTTTCAGACACAGCACACTGTGATCTCTCTTCATTACCCACTGTGGTGAAGCTGAGGCCGGCATGTGCTTCGTCATAGTGTTTAGTTTTTGTTTTGGTGGTTGTGACATTTGGTGTAGATTAATCTGTTTTAGCTTTACTGGGCAGTCCTCTCAAAAACGTGTCCATGCATTGTTAGCAGTGCAGAACCAATGTGTCATTTTCATTCAGCTTCACTCCACCCCGAGTTATAATTCTGAGATCCCACAGTCTGGGAACCACTGGCACAGATAATTGTTAGTATAAGCACACTACATAAAACTTGGTGTCCCTTAGGTGGGCTCATTGGAATAGCATTTGCTACCAGTTGTCAAGGGCAAGCTGTTATGTGCGTTAAGTCTGAATGCATCTGCACTCAACCCATCCATAATTCAGAAGATCTAATTTTGCCTCAAGTTTAAAAAACAAATAAAGAAATGGGCAAAAAAAGGCTGAAATATTCTGCCATTTTTCTTAATTTATGGTGCATCGGCACTCATGAAAGAGAACGAAGTTTGTCAGATTTGGAGCGGGGTCTCTTAAGTAATTTATAGAAGTTTCTGCAAATGAAATTCATTTTCAGCATTTTCTTCTGTGCCTCCATGATTGCTCTTCTCGACTTTCTTGCCGCCTCAGTGAGGACGAACTGCATCGTGGATGATGATGTGCATTTGTTTCTAATTTGAATTTACAATAATGAATTTACTGATGGATTCATTTTGCTTCTCCATAGGAATTATTGATTATACATCCTGTTTCACCAGGTTGTGGATACTCCATATATGATCAACCCAGAGTGGAAGAACTTCATCCCTGGCTACATGTACAACGACTCTGAGCTGAAGTTGACAACAGAGAGCTTATACAGGCAAAGAAAATGATTTTTTGTGTATTTAGATGACACTGTCATGCCATTATTCTCACACCCTTCTCCACCTGTCTTCTCTATATTTCATGCATACACTAGTTTACAACAATATGAATGATTTTTTTTCAGCAAGACAACCCATTTATCTAAGTATAGTCTGCAAAATTAATCGATGATGCTGTTTTTCATTTGGCTTAGGGTCAGACATCAAGCATGTGACTGAGTATCTTGTTTCCATTGATGGAAATGCAAATGAGAAAGAAGGAGAGGGTTACTATTAACCTGGCTTTGCTAATTAGGATCGTTTTTTTCTACGCTGTCTGCACTGCTTTTCTGCAGCCCCTTTCTTAGTGATTACACGAGCTTTCATCATCTTCCTGCAGTGTGATGCTGCACATTCTCAGTATACTGGGATGGCAGATTCATCGTCACCATTTTCAAACAGAATGTGTTTTCACACTTTATAAAGCAAGTCTAAGATATGTGGCTACCTAAATGCTTTCAAGGCATTTTTAGCTTTAATATATTTGCAAACATTTTAAGCTTTTCGTGAATAATACACTGTCTCTCATAAATGGACATATTAGTCATGTACTTCCAGTCAGTTTCACTTGGTGGCAGCAAATATTTTTACTATGACAGAAAGTTACATATTGATATTTCTCTTTCTCTCTCTCTTTCTTTTATTTCCCCTTTCTGATATTTCTGTGTGTATTTGTTTTCGTGTACTTGTCTTCATTAGTACTTGCAAAAAGAACCAAGGCATCTACTCTGCCATGCATCTGGACAAAGTCTTCAATATTTCCTCTTACCTGAACACCACAGTGGTTAGTAACCTTTACGTACTCTGTTGTAGTTATTATTATGATAGGATGCTGTCTTATAATAGCTGAGCAACTAAAATAGCTACTTTTTTTCTCCTAAAGTGTTATACACTTTACATTACTAGTTCATATAAAGATACATGATATTAACCTTTAATAGGACAAATTTTAATCAGCTGAAAAAGAATAACTCTGATGTTGCTCACATATTAGGGTAAAGTCAGGGTAATCTTTGTCCACGTGTAACATTTTCTCTCTTCCCTCCCACTCGCAAAACATGATAAAACAGCTGGATTAAAAACGACTCTACAGGAAATAAGGTCCCAGACATCTGCAGTCAAGGCTGCATGCAGTACTTCATTTGCATTACCTTATAAGTTCTTAGGTCCCAAACTAAAAGGGATGCTGACAGCTGATAATTTCAGCATGCTTTAGCCCTTAAGTCAGTGTATGCCTGTGTGACATTATATTGATTTAAGCCAGCCACTTCTACATTCAGCACTTTCCTGACACTTGGCACAATTGCCTTGACTCATTGTCGCCAACAGATGATATGTTCCATGCGGCTTCTGGATATTGTTCATTTTTCTTCATTAAAGCCTGAAAAACTTTCTAAAAGTCTGACACTTTTTATTCTGTTAATTTACCAATCATACAAGCTATAAGCAGCAAATCTAAAAAGCCCCCCCCCCCCCCCCCCTATTGTGAATATACATCTATTCTAAGGAGAGCTTCCCTCATTTAAGCTAACATGCTTGTTATCACCATAGTAACTCTAATTTATCTCACTGTATAAATGCACAGCAGTTTCTCACATGGCTCTAGGTTGTATGCAGCATGGGTGCTAACTTTAACACCAAATGGTGACATGAAATATTATATTATATAGTCTATGATATATACCTTTGAATTGATCATAAGTATTCACATTTCAAAATTCATTACAAAAAAAAGTTTTAAAAAAATTAATATTTTCAGGCAGTAAATGGGGGTGTCATTGGCGTATGTGGATTCAGTGTATGGAGTGTTGCACAGCTCATCTCTTTGTAGAATTTTCTATATTAAATAAAAGTTGTGCAACCCATCACATGCAGGACATTTCTAGTGTTATTGGAAACACATAAACATACAACCATGTCATCTGAGAACAGCTTTTATTGTCAGTATTTTTGGTCTGGTTGTCTTTAAAGTGCCACAAAACAACAACTTCTTTTTTGGTTGTGAAATTACATATTTCTATTCACGACATCCTTCACGAAAATCACACTTGCCAAGATATGTCTCGGTACGGCTATGGCTTTGCTTTTTGGGACAACAGTCCTTAAAGCATACAGTCCAGTGCAAGCAAAAGTACTCTTACTATTTAATGTTAAATGAAAGGATTATGTAGAGAAATGTATGACTGGGGACTGTAAAACAAAAAAAATCAAGAGAAAACATCACTGGTATATGTAGACTTCCATCCAAACCACATCTTTAAGATTTTGGGTCGCTCGTGTGCCAACATTTGTTTTGTGTTTTTGGAAGCCTTTCATTATTTTCATGTCTATACAGTCACAATACTGGAAATTTACTCAAAGTCCTAAGATTACCAGATTGTCTTTTTTTCTGATGTTATGTCAAGAAAATTGGAACATACACATAAAATATGCATGAATAACATTTAATATATACATTCTAGAACAACTAAACAAAAAAGTATTTTATATCTTTGTGTTAACAGTTCACAAAGGATGTGGTCAGTCAGCTGGACAGTCTTAAGATCGACTTGAGAGGCATAATCCTGTTGGAGGCAGAGGGAAGGCAGAACCTCCTGGATTTCTCTGAAGCAGGGCTGTCAGAGATCAACTACGCCGACTACCTGGAGGAGGTGACGCATCAGCACAAGCATACTGGAATGAGCAAACACATCAGCGGGAAAGAAAAAAATGTGCAACACAAATAAATCCCTTAAAATATGCATGAATAAAGGGGGAAGGGCATAATTGGATAATCAGGCACACAAAACCACGCAGGAAGTAGTGTGGTTTTGTGTGCCTGCAAGGGACAGGCCAGCATACACAACAAAGACAAGAAGCAATACACAGAAGGAGACACACACAATATTTGTGTAAAACAGCTACACAACCAAGGTATTTCTTTGTGATTACTAGACTAAATTGTTCTGTAGATGCACCGGTTTATCTGAGAAAGCACAATCCAAGTAGAAAGAGTGGGGAGTCAAATAATAATGAATTGTTATAAATTCTTACATAATTACACACAAACATATTTCAGCTGTGCTTTAATGGTGTGCTACCAGAAATAGCTCACTTCTGTGGGCGCAGTCTAAGAGGCACCTCCACTGCTGTCAGTTAACATACAACAGGCAGCCATGCTTCGCCTGATAAGAGCTTCAGTGTGATACAGAACAGTGGGTTTCGTCGAGGACCACTGCAGCTCAATTATCCAAAGGTGATCCTGCCAAGGCAAAGAGGATGTAGGAACAGGCAGGGACTTGGCATTTCATGTCTTGTCTAACACAACCCGTCAGGTTCCCTTAGAATTATTTCCCCAGAGTGACTGAAAATAAAATAAAAAAAGCTTTAAAGACTGACTGATACTCAACGCACACACCCTGCAAAAGTCAAGCTGACACATTTTTATGTGCAGCATGTCTCTCTGCTGTCTGTTGGAAATAATATAAGTGACAAAAAGTTATATTAAATAGCTTTCTAGCGGTCTAATTGACTGGAATCTGTGCAGTTGAAAAGCTGCTACAGAAGAAACTACAGGATGAAGGTGAAAATGTAGCTAAAAGAAAAGGAGTGGACAAAAAAACATCTTTAATTTAACTTTGCTACTATAAAGGAAAACAACCTTACTTTTTATATTTTGTTCTCTTTTACTTTGATGTCTTTAGGTGAATAAGGGGGTCACTGTAGTGGATCTACTCTCATTTGCCAGAGAACTGGAGGCCCAGACAGACCTGATGGTAAGAATCTGACTTTTATACAAGCACCCAGTAGTGGTTGTATAAAGTGTTTTCTTTTGTGTGCACACTGATTTAATTTTCTTATGTACTTACAATGCCACAGGAGCACTTGATGGCAAAAAATGAAAAGAAAATACGTGTGTTCTTGCTCTCTAAGCTCTCTTTCAACGGCTCTGCCTGAACAAATAAAAGCTCTCAATGATGTGTGACTGCCGTCCATTGCATTTAGGGCAGCACAACATGCTCATTCACTTTCAATTTCTAAGTCCATTAGGGTCCTGTAGAAAGATGGAGTTTGTAGTTAGTTGATTTTAGAGAAAGGGGCTTTTAAAGAGATTTTAATCTAAAGGTCCCATAAGTTTGTTGTCCTGAAGTAAACCCAGCTGTTCCGTAAATTCAATAATTTGATTCCTCTCCTGGATGAAAGGGATAAAGAACTATATTCTAATGTACTGTTATATAAAAGGCAAGGAAAAAATTAAGAATGTATAATATATGTGCTTCAATTCCATCTAAGCCTTTGATATATTTATCTTAATATATTTCAAGATGTATATGTAATATATTTCATGTTTCTCAGGTCTTTGTCTGAATTTCTACGAACATTATTGCTAAGGATTGTCTTATTGCATTGGAGTCACACTGGGTTAAATATGTACACTTGGGTTTTAAGGGGTATTTATTATTTTCTTCTTTTTTTTGGGTTGTATGGAAGCCCCAAACGCAATTTCATTGTTCTTGACAATGACAATAAATAAATAAATACTAAATACTAAATTGTGTGGTTGTTTGTGCGTTTCAGCCCAAAAGTAATCTACAGTCTGCTCTGAAAGGCCACGTTAGCACTCTGCGGCAGATCCACAGGCAACAGATCGTCCCAATGGAGCAATCCATGGTAATGCCCTACTGTGTTTCTCTGTTTACTATTGAGATAGCTATTTCTGTTTTCTGCTTAGATTCATTTAGTTATTCTCTTTGAGGAAAGATTCGTCCTACATCATTTCAAAACTATGTGCCAGTGGTTGCTGATTTAATTTGCATTAATTTGGTGTATTCAGTTGTCATGGTTGTTTGTCTGCCCCTCCCTTCAGACAGGAATTGATATGACTTTCAGGTGAATTATAGAAGTGATAAAAGTATGTATTAGATGCATTTATTGGTGTGTGTTTATTTAAGTTAGTTTTAGTCAGTAAGTATTACAAGCTAATCTTCATTTTAACTAAACAGTGGCCAAACTTTAAAAAAATGAAGAAAAATGAATTAATTAAGAGGATGGGGAAAGAAGCGGAATAAGATATAAGATATTTACTTGACAAAAAATAGGGTGTCATTATGGTGGCAGCATCCTATATATATATTGTTTGCTATGTATATATTGTATGATCGTAAACAAAAAATTCAGTTCTCTTAAGCTCTAAAGAATATTTAAAATCTTTCGGTCCACTGTCTTTACTTTTCCCACCTCAGTGGGTAGTTGATTTTAGGCTTTTTAAACCTGAGGCCCTACTTGCACAGGCCTATACTGTGTACTGGTTGGTAACTACTGGTCGGTAAGAAAAAATTTGCATTCCCCAGCAAGTTGGTGAATTGTTGCTGGAGTTTGCTGGCAGTCGCTTGGTGAAATGGGTCACGTCATCATTTGCTTTCAAAGTATATGTCGTGCCTTTTGAAACATTTTGGTTTCCAAGATAGGCAGACAGTCTCCATTTCCAATTTGTGACACACTTTTTCAAGTGTCATTACCTTTTAGTGGTTAGCCTCATGAGTGTCTGCGGACCATTTAGTGTCATCCATGCAAAGTACCATGGACTGCTAGTGATATAACCTATCACAACACTGAGGTAGAGCAGGTCATCTACTGATCAGAAGGTTAATGGTTCGATCCCTGGCTCCTCCAGTCTGTATGCCAAGTATTCTTGGATAAGATACTAACCCCAAATTGCTCTCCGATATGTTCGCACTAAGAAACTTAGAAGACGGTGCTTGTGTGATTGGGTGAATGCACCATGTTGACTAGAGCGCTTTGAGTACTCCAGGAGAGTAGAAAAGCGCTATATGGGAATCAGTCCATTTACAAGGAGGAGTTTGTTGCAGCACCCTTTTTACAACCTATTTCATACAGTAACCTTGAGGACCACTCAGTCAGACTGGGGATCGCCAACTGGTCTCTAGGCCTGTGTTACTGACGCCTAACATAACACTTTGTCTGGTGCCAAAATACAGAGACATAAGCAACCAGTGGCTAGTTGAGCTCCATATTTTACTTGGGACTAGGGCTGGGCCATATCATACCGTTCACGGTAATACCGGTATAATGTTGGGCAACAACAAGAAAATGAAATATCGCGATAGAATTTGGGTAAAATGCGCATGCGCGGTGCCTTTGTTTTCATACGCATATGGGAAAAAGCATGCCGGCGGCGACGGAGAATGAGGAAGGCGAAAGCGGATCGTTGAATGAAACGGATGAACCAGAATTGGTTTGTAAAAATGCTGCAGCTTCAGTGGTGTGGAACTGGCACACTTTAAATCAATCCTTTGATTTTTCTGAAAATCGACAGTGGCCCTTTATAATCCCGTGTGCCTTATGTATGAATTCTGGTTGTGTTTACTGACCTCGAAATGATTTTATGTGCTACACAGCGCTCGCATATCTGTCAAATGTTTTAGTACGACTTTGCTAAGCTACGAACCCGCACCGCTTGATGGATTGTTGGAGCATTACGGCTATCATAGGCGGAGCCTCGTGGAGTGATACGTACTGTGCTTCAACATAATATTGCCGTATTGTGTGTGTATAACCTCTTTTTAAGTTTTGTGGATATTATACATGGTTATGCTGAGGATATGTCGGCCAATTTCCACTGGAAATGCCTTTTGGTTAAACTGTCAGCGAGGAATTTGAATTTGCACTGTTAAATTTATATATAACTTTAATGCACATAAAAAAACAGCTGCTTGTTTAAGTGAAAATACATTGATGGTTTTGGGTTTTTTTTGCACTAATAAAGTTGTGGAGTTGTAAAGTATTTTGTTTAGTGTCAATTATATCGTCAGTTATATCGTTATCGCAAATTTACAAATGTATATCGTGATAAATATTTTTGGTCATATCGCCCTGCTCTACTCGGGACCACAACAGAGCTAAAAGACATGAGCCCTGTAGATTTATTTTGTTATAAATGACTATATCGATATGTGTTAGATGTCAGGATCCCAAACTCAAAGCTACCAAGTAGGAGTATTTTCTGTTAACATTTGCAAATATATATTTCAGAGAATTACATAAACCTTGACAGAGATAAGACATTTATATGATTCATTTAATATAATTTAAATGGGAAAGTCTGACCCTCAGGCATGTGTCATCTAAGACATGACTGTGAAAAACAAATTAAATATTCAGTTTTATGCCATTCTTCTGAATAACAGCAATTATTTACAGCTACAAGCAGTTCAGACGAGCAGTGATATTCTTCAACACAGATTTTTACAGCTGCTTTTTTTTATGTTGTTCTTTTTCCTCTTTCAACTTCAAGAAGTATGTTAGAGCAAGGGTAAGCAGAAATGCGTTCGTCTTGTGTAATAAGTGTCCCCATTCGTTATGTGGAACATTAACAAACACTGACATCATTTAGAGCAATTTTATTTATTTTTTAAAAAAGAGGTGGGAAAAGTCCAATTTTAGGCTGCATTGTGTGTTTTTATTAAATGTACATTATACTCATGTACTCTGGTGTTATACGTGAAGAGTTTTGTGCTAAAATGTCAGAAATATCCACTTAAAGAAAAGAAATGTTGTGTAGCAACCCTATCTACTTAGTCACTAGTGGAAGCAAAGGAAAGACCGGTTAGTTGTTGCATATGTTACAATTAATTGGCCTTTGAAGCTAACTGAATCATGTTTTTCTTTTCGTTGTGGATATTTAATTTTGGAACAGAACTCTTTAGCATGCAAAGATGTTATTCATCAAGTGTCGGTTGATTCTGGTTTCCATTTCTGTTTCACTGGCTTATTTTTTGAACGGATGTCATTAACCTCTGAACTTTGACCTTTATACCTAAAATTTTGGTGCTCTACAGAGTGCGCTGAACCAGAGTATGAGGTTCCTGGAAAGAACAGCCTCTGATCTTCCTGTAAGTAAAATAGTCCTCAAGTTTAAGTCAGAAATAATTTAATCATCATCGTCTAAACGAAACCCGTTGTTTCTTCTCCGTAGAACAAAATCTTAGCTGTTCTTGATGCCATCAAAGCTGCGCAGTTCCTCATCTCGCAGAACGCTACGCATTTAATAAATCGGGTAACAGCTGAATTATTTTTCTTTGCTTTTATACTTGATTTGTATAAAATGCTGTACTTACATTGTGTCCTAATCTTCCTTAGGAGTCCAGAAAGTACACCAACACCATTATTGGCTACTTTCATCAATACATTGAATGGGTGAAAACATCTGTAAGTTTTGGTGTTCTAATTTGCTATTTTTTCTAAGAAGGGGAAACAAAATTACAGTTTTGCAAAAAAGGTTGTTTGTTTGTTTTTTGTTTGTTTGCTTTTTTGTTTGTTTGTTTTTTTTTAAGCAAATATCAACCTGTTACTGATCATTAAGAACCTGCACCAAGATTTAGATAGCACTTCCACAAACGATGAAAACTTCAATCAGCAGATATGATATTTATCATATCTGATATATAGTACACGGCTCATTCTTTGTCTTACTTCAGGAATGATGTAAAGCTCATATTAAATCTTTCTTTTCTCAGGCAGATTTAGATACTACGACACTAGAGAGCTGGACACACAAGACATTTTAGGTCTCAGGCTCTACAGTAGTCAGATCGCATTTAAATCTGCCTTTTACTTGAATCGTCTACATTGAGACTTTATATTGTCGACTCACATTGATTCCATTGGAATCACTTCAAGTCTTCCAATAAAATGTTTCAAACTACAAAGAATAAAATTCAGAAGGAATTACAAGAAATAATTCTCAGTAACACCATATTTCACTTGCTGGAATGTGAACATTCTGTCTCCCTTTGAAGGTGTGGGTCTATTTCTCACAGTGTTAATTTAGCCTGAAGCGAATGTTGCATTGCAAAACTTTGCATGTTGCATAAAGGTTTTGGAGTGTATAAAGAAAAGTCAAATATAACAGTTACGACCCCTATAAATTTGAGGAATTTGCTCTGTGGCATGTTGGTTTCTGCTTTAGTTAACTAAAGGAATGAAAGTAAAAAAAACAAGATGCTTGAATCATGAAGCTTTTCTGTTGATCTCAGAAGTCTCTTTTTGTTTGCCAAGAACACTGCAGGGAGATGTTGTGCAATTGTTTACATCTCCAAGACAGACTTTAACGTGCAACGTAATTGTACAGTGTTACTGAATCTGTTGTGTGTTGACATTTCCTGTTTATATCCTCTGTAGCTGGCTATGGAAGTTGCACCATGCAAGCCCTTCAGCAACATGGTGGACACAGCAGAAATCATGGCTTGCAGTTTCGTGGTTGACTCTATGGTAACAATATTAGAAGACAGAGCCTGTTTAAACAGACTTGTAACAGATTATATTTGGGTTAAAAACTCTATAACTGAGTAAAGAAGGTTGATTCCCACTGTAAAAGTCACATCCAGTACTGTTTTGATGGATGGTTATGAGCATAGCAAAAGTGTGACAGTTTTAAATGGCTCTAACTGGAGCGACTACTGTCTATCTTAATCTATTATTCATTTGATTTATATAATGTCCTGAGGGAAGACATATTTTATATTACTTGCATAGCCTGAACTTTTGCATGAAATCTTTCCTCAGTAATAACAGAAGGCTAAAATAATTATGAATTTATATCCTGATGGGTTATCATTTCCACCCTAAGTACTTGCCTTTCCAACAGAACACTTTCTGGATGGGCCTGGGCTGCAGCACTCTCCTCCTGCTCCCGAGCATTATTCTAGCAGTAAAACTGGCCAAGTACTACCGCAGGATGGACACAGAGGATGTTTACGATGAGTGAGTATTTGTACATGCTCTTCTACTTTTCCCTTAAATGTATTTATAGTTTTCATATTAAATACCTAGTCAGTGTAAAGTTAAGTAACATCTACACTGCCCTGTGAATGTCCACATACTGTAAGACAGTTTATATGTCACATTTTGATAATGGTTGCAGGACATCCTTCTGTTATTTCTATTCTGTCTTTTCTATCTGCTTTGTGCATGTTGAGCTGCAAATCATATGAAGGAATCAAGTTTTTATTTTTTATATAAATATTTTAGCTGAATTTTTGGGGTTTATTGCAGTCAAATGAACTTTGAATGGGTCTTGTTTGTCACGTTGGCTCTACAAGTTTACAGTTGACTTTCTTTTCCTCCCTTTTCTCCTCTCTGTAGTTCCTCTGTTTCTGGGACTTGGCATTTCACTTTGTGATAACCATTTCTACTATTTCCATTTCCCACATCCCTTATTTAAACTTTCATTTTTTCCCCATCACTCTCTATCAAGCACTTGGCACTTTAAAAAGAAGCATTGGCACATCTGTTTGTTTATTTTTCTTCTTTACACACATTTTTTTAACGTTCTTTGACTCTGCAGTCATACAGTAGTTTTTTCTATAACGTCTCGGATGATCAATGGCATCCCTTACTTTGTAATCTGACTGATTACAAGAAACTATCTGTGCATTTCCTTTACCAACTTAATGATGTTATGTTGCTGTTTTTTTTTTTTCTTTTGTGTGTATCTTTATAGCCCTGAGACAATTCCCATGAAAACGTAAGACATTTTATCCACCTCCCTCTCCTTTTCAACGTCTCTCACTCTGTGCTTTTCTCTGATTCTTGTACATAGAACTGTTTACTAAATTCTTGGTGCTGGTTTGCATTTCTAAGCTTGGAATTGCTCTTATGGGTGGATGGTGTGGCTTCTTGTCATGTGCTACCTTTTGAAAAGTGCCCCTTACCTTTCATGAAGGGCTCTTGCAATCATTACCTTACAAGTCCACCTGTTTTTGTAAGTTATAGTGTAAATAACAACAACATGGTTTCTACTCCAAATATGTGTACTTCCTAACATCTTTGAAAAGTTTAGCTTCTCAAAAAAAAAAAGAAAGCATTTGTATGCAAGCATTTCAGCATGGCGTATTACCTTACATTTTTCATCGCTCTTTTTTTGTTTTTGTTTTTGTTTTTACAATATTTTGTTTTCAGTATGGAAATTGGTAATAATGGTTATCATAGTGAGCACTTACAAGGTATTCCTAATCCTATGATGACAAGGTAAACATTACATTAATCCTGTTAAGTGCATGTGATGGTGGAGGTGGAAGCATGCCGGAGGAGCTTGGCCTGGCATAGTGCAAGACTGCAGGGGAGCTGATTCATTGCATGTACACGTGTAGACATATTGAATATCTGGAGGTCATAAAATTGAAAAGTAATGGCAGCAGAAAACGTGAAAACCTAAAAAGGCCAGCAGAGTATTATCAACAAATTGTGTGATGTATTGCAGTATCTAGATTCTGTAGGATTAGAGGAGAACAGGATGGTAACGCCATGACTTCTGTGCAAGCACTGAGCAATGCAAGAGGTACTAGTGTAATTTAAAGGCTGGAAGTAAAGGAAAATGGATAGCCCGGCTTTGTGTAAGATGAAAAAAATCTAATTACCCGGGCCTCTAATGCTCAACTATTATGCAAAACAACCAGTGTTGGAGGTGGAGGAGTATTCAAGTGCTTTACATAGTATTATTTATTAAGATACTAAAGTGTTGTGGTTGGTTGATGTAGTTTTTCTTCTTCCTCCACCTTTAATGTTTTTAGTTACATGTTTAGTTAGGAACTGCTGCGATTGCTTTTCACTTTCTCATTTTGCCAGTTTTTTACTTTGTGTCTTTTGAGGAATATGTTACTAACTAGGCATGCTCTCTGTGCACACGTTCTGGTGGAGTGAAGAATCTTCCTCTTTCCTCTCGTTTAGAGTCAGCCAAAGTCCGATGAATGTACACCTGATCATTATGTTCAGAGAGAGGCAAGCATGTCAAGCTTTTGTGTGATGCTGGAAATGCTCCTTTTATTTGTTTTCCCTTAAACTAACAAAACATCTAATTGCATGTTATGTATTTTTAAGTTGCATTTGGACGAGGATGAATTTGGCCAACCAGCCAACCTTAACAGGAGCTATAGGCAGAGAGCAAAACAGCTAAATTACAGATGAGTCCAGTCTCAAGATGGTCTTTGCTTGTGCAGTTTTCCTCACTGTCCTACATTTCATATGAGATGCAGTTCATATTTCTTTTAAATACAAATATGAGATGGAATGAAACCTGCATTTTCCTTTATTTATCCAGTTAAAAGTCCAAGATCTAGCCAAAGCTCTCTAAAAAAATAAAGGGGCAGTAAGTATTCTACAACCTGATGACCTTTCTCTGCTGTTCGGAACAGTCCAGGAGATGGAAAGATTTTTGCATCAGTTTTTGGTAATCTGAAGGTATTATCAATAACAACGGCAACAGCCTCGTGAAATACTACATTTCTCATTTGCAGTAATTGTACTTAATGCCTCTTTAATTGGCCGTCCAGTTTAACTGAGTCGATATCGATGCAGCTGTTTTGCTCTCTGCCTTGTGAGCCGCTCGTCTTTTTTCCTCTTCCATTTCAAATAAATGAAGAGGAGAAACCGGCGGCTTTACAAAACGATGATGGATTTGTTGAATTTTAGCTGTTAACGTTGTCTCCTTTTTGTGTATCTTGTGTGTTCTTGTGCTGGTAGCATCCCTACCTATGATACTATGAACAGGTTCCCGCGGGCCTCGGCTCCTCCGAGGCACATCGACTGGTGACAGAGCCGCCTCTTGTTCTGGCTCCTGAAAGGTACTGCAAAGCTAATGAATCAGACAACTGTTTCTCTAACATGATTTTAATTAATCCTCCTTCTTTCCAGTCTCACATCTTTCCTTCTCACAGCTGCCATCTTATCCTGACGTTCTGTCTGCAGTAACTGTGCCATCGTGCTCTCTCCTGTTTTTGGTCTTATGTTTTTGTATTTGTACCCTGACCTAATTCTCTTACTGTAACACCTCTTTACAGCTTGTTTTAGTGCATTTCTGCTCACTGAAGAACCATCATGGTGAGAATGACTAATTTTGGAATCATTAACATCTTTATTCAGTGTGACGGCTTGCTTAGTCGGTGTGCTGTGTTTGTTCTCTGTCGCTTGTAAGTTCTGTTTTGTTTTTGACAAACGCTGCATTTATGCCTTTTTCGGAGAAAATGTTAAATGTGTCACAATTACAAGCCGTGAAATACATTCAGTCACTTAGCTTTTAAGTTCCTGAAACTGAGACGTGTGAATACAACAAAGCAGTGGTAACACCTGCACTTCTCTGATGAAAAGCTTGTGTTTTTAGTGGATATAATGTGCTTTTCTCCAAATATTTTATTCTCCTTGGGTTTCTTAATGGGACCTACAAAATAATAGGAGTACTTTTAAATTCTGTGCATTCTACTATGCCATCAACACCTCACACTGCTGCAAGCTGCACTTTTTTACAGTGTTACGTCTAGACACTTTATAATGGCCGTGTTGTTTTTTTGGACTGTATTGTACTGAATTGTTCCTAACTGAGTACTTGTGTCATGGAAAAGCAGAACAAGCACAGAGAAAAGCTGCAGTATCTGAAAACTAGCTGATGCAATTTTTACAGTGATGTAAACTGCCAGCTGGGTAATGGCTAACATCACATGCTGGTAATACTGTTGCAGTCCAAGTGCTAGATGTAATGAATTGCACAATTAATTGTTATTTTCTTAATTTATTAAGTTTTATTTTACTTCTGAGAAAAAACTTATTTTCAACACTTGCAGGCTTTCTTTATTTTGAAATAAATATTCCTATTTTTTTTTTATATAATTCTCACAGTTGCAGAACTAAAAAGGACCTGCTTTTATTCTCATTTTAAATTTGGTACATGATCATGATATCTTTGAGTTGCAGTTCATTAAATATCAAATTTTTTCCAGAATCATTTTAAATTCAAAAACAGGGAAAATGCTTTAAGCTCTGTGGAAAGCAGGTTTCATGCGAGTATTGTATCCACAAAAGGCTCGGTGTAGTCTTTAAAAATATTCTCTGGAGTATGACAGACTGTTTTTTTTGCTTTACAAAGCAGCCAGAGCTCCATAAATCTCATTCAAGAAATGCAGTATGTTTTAAGTTATTTACTGAATTGTTTTAAAAAACAAAATCTTAATTCTCTTTTCTCTTAACATTTGTGTTCTCAGTGCCCTCCAAAACTGGAACTGAAATACGTCATAGTAGGTTTGCCTTTTTACTATTTTTACATTTTAAATTGAATCCACAGTGGCTTTATCAACAGAATGAGTTTCGATTCCTGGATCAATAGTTGGTATTAAAGTAGTTCAGTACTGTTGCTGTTAAAGTGACAATTTAACAAGCAGCTTACACTCTGCAAATCCAATTTTCCCCAAAGGAAGTGGGAAAGTTTGCAAAATGAGTAGTTATAGTAACTTGACAGCTCATCACTATGAAGATAACAAAAATTCTTTTGGGCCTGGGTAATTTTTAGATCTCATTTATTTATTTATTTTTGAAAATGTTGATTTGTGCTATGTGGTGCAATGAGTCTATGTAGCTTCTTTACACTTTAAAAATAATTATCATTTTAAAAAGGGCAGTGGTTGAGAAGAATGTGCACCAATCATCCATAAGATTTAAACCCCTTATCATCACAGTGGCATCTGTCAAAAGATGGGCTATATTAGGTATCAACTGAACTATTAGTACTTGAAGTTGATGTTTAGAAAGCAGCCAAAATGAGCTGGCAATGCAGTGGTAGCAGTCTGGTCACATTGCGCTACTACTGCTGGGATTGCAAATTGCTCTAAAGGAAACCCTGACAATGATGCTAAAGCTGCAGGTTGATAGCCACCCTGCTCATTATAATAAATGAGGATGGACGTTTAATGATAAAGACAAAGACCCAATTTGCTGTTTCTGCAGAATTATGTGAACAAAATCCAAATTGCATCAGATCTGTTTTTCTGTAAGGTAGCACTATGCTCAGCTCCAAATCTGGACAAATGCCAGTACTCACTACTACAGTACTCACAGTATTTTTAGAATTTGTTGTTAGGCAAGTTGCATTTGGCAGCTTCTTTGACATTGTATTGATTAGTTTCTAGTCCACTCTGACCAAACGGTCAACCACTTGACCCTGACAGCTACAACTAATATCATCCTTGGAGTTCTGCCCAGATAATCCAGGATCTCACTCTCAAAGGAATATTCTTATACCTGCCCTACCGTAAAAACCTGATAAATGAAAGAGGTTGAATTTTTATCTGAGTTGTCGTCCATCTGTGCAGAGGACAACTGAAGCTCTGTTAGAGTGATTTTTAGTCATCTCCTTGACGAGAGAACTGCTTGTTCTTCACACAGTTTGGGCATATATCTTAACCCTGCTTAAAGATTTAAAAATAGGCTTATACCTGTGATCTGATCTATGTCTGTATGTCTGAATACCTTTTGAAATACTTTCTTAAACGCATGTTTCAGTTCAGTAAAGTACATTATAGTAAAATGTGCAAAACGTGATTGTGTCTACATACTTTATGAACTAACTTTATCCAGCATCACATCCACCAGGTGTCTTTTTTGGGGTTGACTAACTAAAGCATGTTATTCTCTCATCTGTTTTTAAGCTTTTAATTTCCTAAATCCTTGGACCAGATGAGGCTCAGTGAAAGCTGGTTTCCTCACAACAAAAGAACAATTGCCCTGCAGGCGTTATCTTCAGCGATGAACCGAACCTTCTCGGCCTTCAGTACGGTTACAGCCTGCAGGATATCAAACTCCTCTCCCCTCAGCATCAATCTGAGCCAGGCTTGTTCTGCATTTTTTGTAAAGGACTGCTTTGTCTGCGTTTACATTTGTTCAGATATGAAACAAAGCAGAAAAATATTCAGTGACGGGACATGACATTAACTGTGATGCTTGTTCATTTTAATGTGCTTCTTTGTGCTTACGAAAACAAAAGCTGGAAGGTCAGACGAAGGTAACTGCAAGCAGAGGACTCTTTATTTTTCCTTCTCCTGCTTCCTGCATTTAAAAAGAGATGTGACACTTTCAACTCAAACTAGTGGCAAACTAGTGTGTCATTACATCTGTGATGAATGCAAATTAACGATAACAGCCTGTTAAAAAGTGTTGAATAGTGCAAATACTTTTTTTTAAGTGCAGCATGTGTGAAGTGGTGGATCTGTGGTGTCTTCATGATTGAGAATTTGAGTAAAGTGGTAAAATAGAGGTTAGGGGGTATTCTACAAAAACATTAGTCTCTTTAAAATGTTTACAATATCACAGGAACGTTTATCTTTGCTGGTTTGATGCGCATTACAAAAGACTGGTTGCCTTTGTATGGAGTTTGAGAGCTGCTACTTTTTAAAAGAGGAAATCTGCCAACAGCTAATCTTACACTGCTGAAAATCAACAATCTGGGAGTTATTTGTGCAGTAAAGATCCAAACTGTACTCTTTTTTTCCTAGAATACCTATCTTCCCGTACCCTGTGTCATCTACATCTACAGGTGGCAATTCCCTACATTTTTCCAGAATGCCTTTTAAACAAGTCATTTGTATCCAGTGGGGATGTTATATTACTTTATTTCAAAAAGATGAAATGAAATGTAACAAACTGATTCTGTAATGCTTTCTACTGTGACGATGATGTCCGCAGTATGTTTTGCTCATGCATTATCTTCCCAGGGTGTCAAACACCGCCATTCTGTCTGTGGCTGCTGGCCTCTTTGATCCGTGCGAGGTGTTCTGTGGTGTTAATATGGAGACGCACTGACTGTAATATTTGATACTGAGAGACCAGGATATTCATCTTTATTATGTGGGAGGCAAGGTGGTGATGATGTAAATTACAGGTTTTCCAGTGTTTGTGTTTCATGTCCGTTTTGTTGTCATTTTACGTTCACCTTCACTGGGTGCTTGGTTGGGTTTAGGCACGAGAACTAGCTGGTTATTTTTAGGAAAAAATGGCCGTTTTGATTAAAATATTCCCCTTAACAACGCTGCAACTTGAAAAAAATGATATTAATTGGACTCTTGTAATTAAGAGTCCATATAGCAACACTCATCTCACTATTAGCCGGTGCGTCTCAGTACTAACGTCCTACATTCAAAATGTGCATCTCAGACAAAATTACTGTATTTGATGCCCTGGGAATAAGATTGCTCCAATTCAAATTCTGAATATGTTTTAATCTTTTAGGTTTTAAATGCTTCCTGATGGGTCAATGAAACCTCATAGATTAGGTAAGCTGGTTTTTTAATGGTACTATGGGGCAGAAATGTTGGGGCTAACCCCCCACCTCCTCGGCCCTTGTTTTGATAATCATTTCTGGATAGCTCAGGTATACAAGAACCTTGAGGAAGTCTCATCCCCATATAGCATGTTACTGATGTGGACAGACCTTCAGCACCATAAAACAAAATCACACCAGTTTTTTTTCCAACAGTGTAAGCTTTTTTAGGTGGATTTTCCCTTTAAATCATAGACTTAATTCAAAACACAAACAGACATATGTCTGGCTTTTAGGTTCCCTGTGTGGCAGATTGAATCCTTTGTCACATGGGACCAAGTTTTGTTGAGTTCACTAACATAATATTTTTATTATGATTTGTTTTTTCGTAGTGGTGATACTTTTACAGTGGAGAATAATTCTCAAGCCAAATCTTTTCTTTCTTTCTTTCTTTTTTTTTTTTTTAAACTGTAGTTCTCAGGTCTTTAGGGGTCTATCAACTATGTGCTTATTTTGTTCCTCTGCTTTGTATAAACCCACAGTAGCTATGGATACATTTAAAGCTATGAAAAAAGTGAATGTATTCAAGAGCTATTTTCTTTTTATTTCACATTGCTTGATATGGAATTTGAGAAATATGCTGAAATCTATGTGTAACGCAACGGGCAAACAGATCCAGTTGTCCCACTCTCTTTGCCCTTATGTTTACAGGTTAGATTTGCAGCTGCTGTTAGCAGAGTAATGATGGCGAAAAGAAATTAGACAATCCATGATTGGGAATAGTGAGTGCTGTCAATCAAGAGTAGAAAAATAAGCATGCTTCATGTTTTGCACAGCATGGTGTTGATGCACACTCTCAAAAAAAATGTCCATCTTAACACTGAAACATATATTTCTGTTAACATAGCACAGTTGTTCTTTCAAGTACCACACAATCATTAATTTAGGGGAAAATAAAGTGATAAGAATATTTGTCTCTAACATTGGCATCAATGAATTAGCATCAGAAATATGACTGAAATATCCAGTTTATTTATCTTATTTCAATATTTTAATTTCCAAAGCTGTGTTATTGTAAACCAGGGCTAAGTGACGATGAGAAAAGAAATACTCTGTATAGATAAACCTAAATTATGATGTAGTAATAGAACATATTTGCAGTGTAGGAAACTCCCAGCATCAAGATGAAGTTTCTGAATTATATTGAACTTTAAACACAGACGGGCTTCTATTGAGTCACTGATGTTCTTTTTATTTTGAGACACATTTCTTGTTAAAATGGACATTTTTGAAGTATCCGTGTGCTCACAGGACTATCATTGGGTTTCTGCGAAAGTTTGGATGTGAGAGAAAAATGTTTGAATTTACTAAGTGCTTACACTAGATATCCTGTATGCTAACCCTGGATGGATCAGATACAGCGGTAACTGGTTTGAACTGTGATGCTCCAAAGTTGGGCACTGATGGAGCCACTGAAGAGTAGGTTTATATGATGTGATGGAAAGAAAGTGTATAAATTGTGAATAAAGTTTTAAAATCCAAAGTTTGCATTTCAGTGACATTTTTCTTTTGTGGTCTGTGTTTTGAATGAGCCATACAGTTTGGATCAACTTGTTTTAAATGGGAAAATGTAGTTCACAACAATTTCATTTTTTCTTTATTTGGTTTTCTAACAAACAAGACAAAAAAACTTAAAAAGGAAAACAGTTTAACGCAAGAGTGCACATTCTTATGTGGTGCTGCCACTGTTATGTTACTGGTCAGCTATTTCTATAAGAGGTTATCATCTTCCATAAGCATTTGTTTGTTCCTCTGGTTGGAGGTTTTCTGAGACATTAAATAGTTCAGTATATGAATAACCACCACCACTACAACCGCATAGCAGCCCTACTTCTAAAAAGGCTTGTGTAGAGAGAGATGAGCACAAAACTACATAAAAACAGAAGCAGCGGTTCAGAGAAACCCTCTTCAGTGTGTTTACATCAGATCAAACGCTGTGCCGGGGACATAGTTTTAAAATATACACAGCGCAACTATAAAGAACACAATGGAAAATTTTTCAGGAAACACAAAAGACATTTTTTCATTGTTTTTCAGCACCACTGACGAGTATCGCTCTGCCACATGCAATTTGCAGGTGTTACTCCATTTCCTAAATAAATAGATTTTATTTATTTGGTTATGTTGTATTTTGCACATTCAATGAAAAATTAATGATGTTTCCTTATAGTGTAGTGAGCTCACCTGGCCACCATACTTTTGCCTTTACAGGACAAAATTGAGCTCTGATATCACTGTCGTTACGCACAGTGGGCAGCCCACATATTATGATTTTCAAGTGTGGGAATGAACATGCTGATATTTCAGGGAAATGGAAACATTCACAGGGAAGGGTAGTGAATATTTTAAGAAGAAACTGCTAATATTGTGTTTGGCACCAACCGGCACTATAGCTGAAGAGTTTCATCTCTTGCATCTAGAAACTGAGACAAATTACTGATGGAAAATTCACAACTGAATATAATTTTTAGCTATTCTAAAATTGTGGTCTAAATGCAGATCAATGATATATTGCTTCTTAGTCTCAAAACACTAAAACCCTGGAAGTTATACTGCCTGTATAGATTCTTTGAGTACCATGTCTTGTTCTTCTATCACTGACAGCACTCTCAATGCAGATACAGATGGACCCAGAAAATAAAGCCTCTTAAAGACACTCATAATACACTTTATGACCAATGTCTGAGTGGCTTCTCACACTTCTCTTTATACTTTAGATCTTTTAGGAAAATAGGTTGCACTACATCGTTAAGAGTTATTACTGTTTTCTACAGCAAGCAAGACATTTTAAGCCTGCATTCTGCAATGAACTTTTATTAACAAGTGAAACTAAGATGTTTTTCCATGAGGTAAATTTAACATGACTGAGAAGTGGTTACATGCATGAGAGGATGTACTTTTCTTTTTCTTTTTTAAACAGAACACCTACATGTGTCAGCATCGTTTTGCACGTAGCGCTTTCCTTTTTCTGGCAGCTGTAACTGGTAAGGCCACTCTCCTCCTCCCATGGAGCTGGCCTCTTTTAGTCTACTGGGTTGTTTTCTTTTTTTCTTTTTTTTTTTGGAACCTGAATTCCTTCTTTGCTTGGCCAATAAAAAGCAGGAGGGACGCTCATTTCCAGTAGTTTCACATTTAGCACCCATTGGAAACTATGTGGGCCCAGACCGCTGCTCTGCTGCTCGCCTGCTGCCTCTGGCCAGCTGAGGCTCAGACTGAAAGGGGTCAAAGCATTTGGGATCCACCTATCAAATTCAGCACCAAGGCTAAAGACTCATGCACCATGATTGTCACCGGTCAAGGGGAATTCACGAGGCTGAGACTGTCATGCCAGAGGAACAAGCGCTCTTACTGGTGTGACTACATAGGCAAGCCTCACACCTGCACCCCTTACAACAAAAATCCTCGACACTATTTCGTGCAGATGATGTGGAATCTGAGAAAGCTGGACAATGCCTGCCAAGCACCAAGACAGATTAAACCTCACATGTGCAGGAAGGCAACTGATGACTCTCAGATGGTCTTCTCATCATCTTCATTCTCCCAGTCACGAGCAGAGGCTTCTTCTAGGAAAGTAGCAAGACCTCAACGTCGGCCTACACCAACAAGACAAGCTGACGCAAAATCCATTCAAGAGCCACAAAAAGAAAAGACCACTCAGGAAACTAGTACTCAACCACCACCAACAACACCTGCTGTTGAGAGCAACGCTAAAAGAATGGCTCGGCAGAATTGCTGGAGGTCGCTGCAGGGCATCTGCTCGTTCTTCATTGGTTTGTTTCGTAATTAACCAGAAAGGTGAGCAGCAGTACTGGGCCTGTTTGTTAACATGCAACACTTTTTAAAAAAATATTCATTTATAACTAATCTAGAATGAGGCTATTTAATTAAGTTAGATTCCAGCATTTTTTTTATTTATTTATTTTGCTGCTCCTAATTATATTGCCTATGCACCCAGTTTCCACCTTGCACACATTATGTGTTATATTCACAGCTTTTAACCGCTAATGAAAATAACTTGGCGTCTGGCTCAAGCAGCCCTTGGAGGAAAATTCCAAACGAGGAGTTTGTTAGCCTGTTGTAGAACTGTAACACCCTCTTCAGGGCAAGCTGTGCTATTACAGTGACTTTCAAGTACTCCTCTCACTCAAACCAACAATTATCAGCCTCCATTAAGAGCCAAGCTGGAAGAACTTAAAGGTCTCACTTGACTATGTAATGACAAATGTTTTGCATGAACAACCTGTACTGAATGATACTGCTTTAACATATAATGTATGTTTATTATGTTTATTACTTGCATATTATCTGTTTGCATCACTCAATATTACCTTCAGAATTATTGGGGGATTGTTTTATTTTTTTTGCTCTGGTTTTCCATGCTGGTGTATTTGTCCCAAAATATGTATAAATGTGAAAATGTTTTATTAAATAACCATTTTCAATCTCTATGTGCTGATTAATGCCATTTCATTAACATTCCTGATTAAAAATATTAGATAATAAAACTGCAAGCAGCAGTATTTGTGAAAATGAGTTGTCTAGGGTGTTATGTCTTATGGCAGTGTGCAGTTTAATATTTTTAAGCCATATGACTCGTCTACTGTACCGTATATGACCATTAGGTGTTTGGTGCTTTGAGACTAAGTTCAATCAATCAGCAGTTTTATCCAGCAGAAACATCTGGCTCCTTTCAAGATATTCAAAGCCATTTCATCTCTGGCACGGTGCACTTACAGTTGGCCCTGTGAAGGTCCTTTAAGACTCCAGGTTATTTGCATTTGTTTAAAATATGAACTTCGATTATTCTAAAGCAGGTGGAACTTGAAGCAGAAAATCTGGAACAACAGATAACTTTTAGTTTTGGGAGCTTAACATAAGCCTTGCAAGTGCTCATGATTATTCAGGTCCATAGAAGCTGCAAACAAGTTTAACACTTGTATCACTTGTGGGTTGATGAAGTTTTGGTTCTAAATTGACAGTGTTTATAAAAAGTTTTTATTATGTATTAGGGTAATTTCATTTTCTATCAGCCATGTAATTTTAAATGTCTCCCCCCCCCACACACACACACACAGTTTAGTTTGATGACACAGGTACCAGGTTCAAAGTATCCCTAATCTATTCGAGACCTCAATAAACTTTATAAGCTCTTCAGTCATGCTGTGTGTGTGTGAGGGTGTGTGACTGAGCGTGTGAGTGCAAGTGTATATATTTGAAGGGGAGGGGTGATTATGTGGCAGCATATTGCAATCTGCAAGTAAGGGCAACACTCTCATGTGTGAGGACTGCAAACCGAAGTTTCTCTAAAAACTTCAGGTAAGGAAAAGCACCACAACTTAAGCTGCACCCTAATCTGGCAATAATATTTGGGGTGTGCTACTTACATCAGCCTAGTATATATTTAATGTGCTCACAGTTAAGTTTTTGTAAAATGCATTCTGTGAAATCCTTGTTGCCAGGTTCACTATTTATAAAATACCTGTTAAACACATTGTCTTTATTTCTATTTCCAATATTTACTAGTCTGTATTTTGTTTATAACTGTTGTAGTTATACTGTAGGCGATATAGTTGCATAACTGCATAATCAAGGGATAATTGCACCATCACAATTGTAATATGATGCATTTACATTTTTATTTTTTAATCAGTATTTAAATCTGTGCTTCTTTTTAACAGTTTTTAAACCTCTTCCTTTCTTAAAGTCAAACTAAAAGGTGCATGTGCTCCATGTTTTTTTCAAAATTCCGTTTATGGAATATTTTTTAGATTGCATCTTTGCATTCTTCTTTTTGTTCTTCAAAATACCTCTTTGACTTGAAATTGTCTTGAATGTGCTGTACAAAAAATACTTAATGCTGTTTTGTGCTGTCTAAAGCCAAAACTATTCCCACAACATTCAGTTTCCATTTGAAATGTTAGTTTAACGGAGGGATTAAGACATGTCTTTCTCCAAAGGGAAATTAAAGGGTTTTAAGGTCAAATATCTAAATCTGATTTAATCCTTTGGCAGGTTGTGTTCTACTGATTTCATGGCTCTCCTCACAAACGTCACCATCCTCCTGGTCTTGGCTTGTGTTTCCTATCAGGTGATGTTGGGTAGCTGCCAAAAGAGCGGTGGACGGAGGGGACGAGGCATGGACAAAGGACAGCACAAGAATAGGTCGGGAGCAAAAGTGGGCCGCCAAACAAAGCCCGTCTCTGCACAGCTCATGAGAGGCAAAGTGGTCACCAAAGACAAGTTTGAATGTGCTTGGGTTGCAACAGGTGAAGATATCGTCATTCTCAGCATCACGTGCAAGAAGGAGGACAGGAGCTTCAGCTGCGAGTATATTGCCAGACCTACTGCTTGTCCTGAGTATGCCTCAAATGTTAAACTTTACTGGAAGCAGATCGGCAGGGAGCTGAAGAAGCTAAACAGTCTCTGCCAGGACAGCAGTGCTTTTGTCAGGGCAGGTATGTGCAGAAGAGCTGCCAGAGAGGCTCATTTCAGACTGAATGTAACACAGAGGGTGAAGACTTCTCCACTGTATACCCCAACTTCTCCAGTCAAAGCTGTAAAATCCTGTCAAGCTGATAACAGGAAGAGAGCAGAGGAGTTCTGCAACAACTCCTGGTCAAGTGTTTGCACATTTCTATTTACTATGGTGCGGGATTATGATTGCTGATACAGAAAAACTGGAATTAGTTCAGCTTTTCTGCAGTCACATACAGTAAATACTTGTCCCATAGATTCTTCATATAGATGCTTGCTGCTCAACAAAAACATACTCAATGAACAGTTTTTGATCTATCGCTTTTGGAGAAATTTGTGTAAGCGTTCAAGCCTATTGAGACAGATATAATATGTAGAATATTAGTTTCTCGATTTTTATTTCTTTTCCTGTAACTTGTAATTTCACTTGGGTTTTTTTTTTCCTATTATAGCCATATTGAAATTACCTCTCCTTCTCAATATAAAATGCCTACTTAAATAAAAAGACAAAATACTCCTTAAAATAATGTCAAACCATTTTCTGTCTCTCCCAAATGTGCACAGTCTTGCCTGAAGTCTTTTCATGGGAGGTTAAATGTTTGGGAATGTCTGGTATTGACATAGCAATTTAAGCCAGGGGGAGTGTGATTTCTAGAAACCTCAGCCTGCATACCTTGGCAACGAGAGGTCTGTGAAGCCACAGTCACTGTGTGAAGCCATAAAAACCTCATATGTTCATCTTGCATAATCAAGGGATACCAGTATCTAAACGGACAAAATAAAACAGAAATAATATTTTGCAGGTTAAACCGAAGACTTTAGCATAATTTTTTGGCACTTATGATCAGTAGAAGTTCTCATACTTATTCATCATTTCCGTGATAACATTAGCTTGAATTAGCTTGAATTAAGTTTGCATACCACACTTGTACATACTGTAAAATTCTTACTATTTGCTTTGGAAAAGCTGTACTGGAATATGAGTTAATATTTCTAATATTACTGTATCAATGAGCTGTATAAACTAACTAATGAAGTACATTCCTGGGTAATTTGATTTCCTTTTTTTACTGTCAATATTTACTTGATAATGGAGAGGTTACCAGTTAAAGTAATTTAAATAAAAACTTGCAGAACAATTAAAGTTGTACTACAAGGAAACTGTAGTAGATGGCGCCTATCCCAGCTGCCAGAGGGTGAGAGACAGGGTACACCCTGGACAGGTCGTCAGTCTGAATTAAACCAACTTGATTTTATTATATTTTTATATATCACCTAAAACTGTTTCACACGGGAAGATAAAATCTCTGCTATAATAGAGAAAATACAGATGGCCTGATAGTTCTGTTTGAGAAAGCACTTGGTGACACTGTGAAGTGGTAATGAACCTCCAGCAGGACCAAGCTCAGGGACAGGGAGCCATCTGCTACACTTGGTTGGGAGGTGATGTCAAAGAGAAGAAAAAAAACTAGTACTGACAAACCATGAACAACAAACTAGGAGAAAGTAAATAAAACTTAATGGGAATAGTCCTGTAAAGATACACACTGGCTGTTTATGTTCTAGGAATCCCAGAAAATTCCATTCCCAAAAGTTCCATTGTTAATATTCTCCAATCATACACAGTTCTGTGAAAGCCAGAAAGAACATTCTTCAGCCAGAGCTGGAAGACATGTTGTCATTTTAGACAGTGGAATGACTCTGCTTTCTGTGATCACTTAGTCTTCATCTCCTGCTGAAACTTAATGGTTTGCCCACAGGTTAAATCCATCAAGTTCAGACTCTCAGCAGGTTGCATTCTGGGCTTAGTAGGAAATCTGTTGCTGGTGGATCAGAAAGGCCAAAACAGTGTGGCTGCAGAAAAAAATAAATTATACAGCAGCCACAAAGTCACTGCTGGAATGTAGTGAATACAGACTTATAAGGAGTAGCTTTCCTTGAAGGACTTTAAAACAACAGCTGCTGAAAACAAGACTGAAATTCTGCTGAGCTCAATTAAACAGTTTCTATTAAACTTAAACTCCCAGAGAGCAGCCATTTGGCTTTTCTACCTATAAAACCCGGAGAGCAGCCAAATGGGTGGTAGGCTTTTAGCTAAGCTTTAGCTTCAGCCAAGTGGAAGCTAAATTGGCTAGTCATTCATATGTATATTAGGTTGTTACCTGGGAATTCTGGAGGGAGGGGAGTGGGGGTGTATGAATGAGGGGGTGGGGGAGCTGCTAAAAGCTGTGCACTTCCTTTTGTGTTTCATCTTGATGCATTCTCAATCATCCAGGGAAATAAATCTCCAAAAGTCACCAACTTGGAGTGTTTCAGTTTGCCATCTTAGGGAGAAATCAACACACCGTCTAAGAAGTTTTTGCGCAAGTGAAAGCGATGTGAAAAAATTGTCTGTGGTAACATTTCTGCCCTTGTCTAGGAATGGTTCCATCAGCCTCATTACTACATTTTCAGAAAGTCTCTCCCCAGTGGGACGATTGGGGTCCTTGCCAAGATATGGGAAGACATTGCAAATGTACTTGGATTTTAGGTCGCAAGCCACCCAAAACTTGATCCCAAACTTGTCAGGTTTACTTGCAATATACTGCAGGAAACAGCACCGAGTCTTTGATGGGAAAAGCTGTTCATCAACGGTGATATGTAGATCAGGGTTGCAGCACGTGATGCTGTTGGTGACAAATGATCCCCACACACTGGAAATTGCAGCGAACATGATTGACATGGCAGCACTGAATGCACATGTGCTGTATCAAGCATGCACTGGGACGAAGGAAAGACGGGTGGACTTCCTGGTGGAGCTTGCAAGAGAGTTGGCTCACTCTCATGTAGCTGCGAAGAAGGCAAGAAAAGAACAGTTGCTTTGGACACAACCCTCCACACCTAGCCCTGGAAAAAGAGCCATGTGTCAGGTCAAACACAAATGCAAGAACAATCATGCCACTGTGCGATGTGTTCACTGCAACAGATACACATGTGGTAAATGCAGACTACAGATACCATGGCAGTACCAGGATTGTGAGTGATTGCTGAAAATGTTGAAATGTACTCACTCACTTTTTATTATTATTTGTAAATATGTGTACAAATGGTTGGTTTTTTGTACTGTTTTTGCAGAGGGTCGTGAAAACTGCCCAGCGCATCGCCGGAGCACCACTTCCTGCCATAAAAGACATCTACAGGAAGCGGTGTCTGAAAAGGGCTGGGAAAATCATCAAAGACCCCAGTCACCCATCGCATGGACTCTTCACCCTCCTGCCCTCTGGGAGGCGCTACAGGAGCCTCCGGACTAAGACCACCAGGTACCAGAACAGCTTCTTCCCCACAGCTGTCAGACTCCTGAACTCTGCCTCCTGACATCTGACTCACGTTAAACTCATGGACTGAACATACACACACCCACAATGGACAACTGTACCCTCAAACACACAATAATAACATGGACTGAACCACCACTCACAACCACTAGCACTTTATATAGCCTCTGTAGAAACTATCTACACCCTCACTTATCGTAACTGCACTACTGTATAGCTCTGTGTAAATAATCATTCTGTACATTCGATAATCTTTAATCCTACAACTGTTTACAACTTGCATAGTTCCCACTTCTGTATAGCTGTATATCTCAGATTCTGTAGTTATTTATTTCATATTCTGTATAGTTTTTCATATTTATATCCTGTTCATATCCTGTACATAGCTTGTACTCACTACAGCCTGTACATACTTATAGAATATTCACAACATACTTCATACCGTGTACCATAATAGACCCATTTCTGTAATATACTCACATATCTATATTATTGCTAATATATATTGTAATATATCTATATCACTAAAGCACTTCTGGATGGATGCAAACTGCATTTCGTTGCCCTGTACCTGTGCATGTGCAATGACAATAAAGTTGAATTCTATTCTATTCTATTCAGAATCAGAATACTTTATTGATCCCTGGGGGAAATTATTTTTTGTTACAGTGCTCCATTTTAAACCAACATTAAGACAAGACAGACAATACACTAACTAAGAATAGTACAATATATACATATATATACACATACATACATACATAAGTCACTCATAAATAAATAGTTGGAAAAGAAACATGTGTAGTTGTAGCAGCAAACAGTGTGTTAAGTGGATGCGTTGTACAGGGAGATGGCCACAGGCAGGAATGATTTCCTGTGTCGTTCAGTGGTGCTTTTCGGTAATCTCAGTCTCTCACTGAACGTGCTCCTGTGACTGACCAGCATGTCATGGAGTGGGTGGGAGGTGTTATCCAACATTGTCTTTATCTTGGACAGCATCCGCCTCTCCGACACCACCTTGAGGGAGTCCAGCTCCATCCCCACAACATTGCTGGCCTTACGGATTAGTTTATTAAGTCTGTTGGCATCTGCGACCCTCAGCCTGCTCCCCCAGCATGCAACAGCATAGAGGATCGCACTGGCCACAACAGACTCATAGAAAATCCTCAGCATTTTCTGGCAGATGTTGAAGGACCTCAGTCGCCTCAAAAAATAGAGACGACTCTGGCCCTTCCTGTAAAGTGCTGTGGTGTTTTTAGCCCAGTCCAGTTTATTGTCAATGTGTACTCCAAGGTATTTATAGTCCTCCACAATGTCAACACTGACCCCCTGAATTGAAACAGGGGTCAAGTGTTTCCTGGTCTTCCTGAAGTCCACGATCAGTTCCTTGGTCTTTGCCACGTTGAGCTGCAGATGATTCTGCTCACACCACGTGACAAAGGAGTCGACCACAGCCCGGTACTCTGTCTCATCATCCCTGCTGATGCATCCAACCACCGCAGAGTCATCAGAAAACTTCTGAAGATGGCATGTCTCTGTGCAGTGGCTGAAGTCTGTGGTGTAGAGGGTGAAGAGGAAGGGGGAGAGGACAGTCCCCTGTGGTGCCCCTGTGTTGCTGATCACCTTGTCAGACACACACTGTGGGAGACGTACATATTGTGGTCTTCCTGTCAGGTAATCAACAATCCAGGACACCAGAGAAGCATCCACCTGCATCGCTGCTAACTTATCACCCAGGAGGGTCGGCCTGATGGTGTTGAAAGCACTGGAAAAGTCAAAAAACATGACCCTCACAGTGCTTGCCGGCTGGTCCAGATGGGTGTAGACACGATTGAGCAGGTAGATGATGGCGTCCTCAGTTCCGAGACGAGGCTGATAAGCGAACTGAAGGGGATCCAGGTGTGGTCTTACTATGGGTCGCAGCTGGTCCAGGATGAGCCTTTCCAGGGTCTTCATGATGTGGGAGGTCAATGCCACGGGCCTGTAATCCTGGGGGCCACTGGGACGTGGCGTCTTTGGTACAGGGACGAGGCATGATGTCTTCCACATCACCGGGACCCTCTGCAGACTCAGACTCAGCATAAACAGTTTATGAAAGACTCCACACAGCTGGGGGGCACAGGTCTTGAGGACAAGGGGACTCACTCCGTCTGGTCCAGCAGACTTGCCTGAGTGAAGTCTCCTCATTTGCATCTCAACCTGGTATTGAGTGAAGGTGATGGGTGGGGGAGGGGTGTCAGGAATCTCACAGGAGGCAACAGCGCCATGTGAAGAGAGAGGCTGGCACAGTGGTGTGGCTCTGGATTCCATTCTGTTTTTATTCTGTTTTTATCAATAAATCTCAGCAACAAAGGACATACACCCATGTGTGTTGATTTCTCCCTAAGATGGCAAACTGAAACACTCCAAGTTGGTGACTTTTGGAGATTTATTTCCCTGGATGATTGAGAATGCATCAAGATGAAACACAAAAGGAAGTTCACAGCTTTTAGCAGCTCCCCCACCCCCTCAAAGCACATAACTGCCACATGTTCTAGTTCTGCTTTATAGTGAAGGATCCAAAGAAAAGACCAAAATGAACTGCTTTCCAGGACTGAGCTCTATAGCTCTGCGAGTGAACAAACAGGGGTCACACATTTATTGTGATGCTGTGGCACACTTTGCATAAAAGCTTCGGATAAGCGCGACTGATTTATTTATGTATTTTTTGGTATGTTTTCTGCACTGTGATTCCTCTTGCCAGTGTTATTCAGAAGCACATCATGCATCTCAGTTATGTATCTGTAGAATGATTACAGGAAATGAAGGTGAGCATTTTTGAGGAATAGGGCTAAAGACAATGTGTTTTCATATTATGTCTTGTAAATATGATTTTATTGTTTAACATTGATTTATTTATTTGTACTATTTTATTTTAACGTTATCTTTATGAGCTCATCATAGCTTTAAAAATGTATGTAGGTCTCTGCATTCATTATTTTGTTTACAGTCAATAAGTCATGTATTTAATGGCATTGTTAAAGCTGCACTAATGATCTCCTCATTTCCAGTGAGTTAAACAAGGGAATTCATTTTGAAAGCAGTCACAAATACACAGAAAGAATTATCAGACAAATGTTTCCTCCATGATGTCACCAATTCGTTTGTGGACTACAATTTTAGGTTCTTCAGTTTACCCTTGTATACATCAACATATTGGTTTTATGATGCCAGAAGTGGAAACAAAAGTAGTAAGTTAGCAGCTATCAGAGGTGGGACCAAGTCATTGTTTTGCAAGTCTCAAGTAAGTCTCAAGTCTTTATCCTCAAGTCTCAAGTCAAGTCTCAAGTAATGTCAGGCAAGTCAGAGTCGAGTCTCAAGTCACTGGTGTAAAAGTCCGAGTCAAGTCACAAGTCTGAAACTTTGAATTTCAAGTCCTTTCGAGTCTTTAAAAAAAAAAAAACAACGAAAAAATAATGTTGCAGTTATGCTAAATGTAAATATTAGACCATGTAATTTTAAAATCTGTGTTTTTCTCAACACATGACAAAATAGTGAACTTAGAAAATATACACAAATTGTGAAATTGCACCTCTTTAAAATGCAGCTCAATTAAACTTAGCTCCAAGAATAATTTTCACCGACAGTTCTGAGATAAGCTGCATGTCATTCTTGGATGCGGTTGTAGGACCGGCTTTAAAATCGCATGACAAAAATATCATACACATTAAAAAAACTGTATCACCAACGTAGCCTTGAAAACATTTGCTAGTTAGATGAAGTCAGCTATCTCATCGTAGCATATTTATATGCATATTTATAATCATACGGTTCTTGGAGTGAGTGCATACACTCATGAAGTTTAGTAACTTCAGGTCACTGCAACAAGCCCAGGTACAGTTTACCGACGGATGGGTGCAGGACCTTGAAATGCACCGTGTAGAATGAAAGACCATCGTACGTATCATAAGTTTACCAGTCTCACAAATCGTCGTCATAAATACACATTCGTTAACCGTTTATTAATAGGACCTTTGAGCTCAACGGTAATTAATTAGTAGTGGAAATAATTTCTGGTAGCATCACAGAAATGTAGCAGTGACAATAATATTGTATGCTGTAATCGTACTGGGCAATTAGTGATACAAAAAACCTGTTTTATCCTGTGAATAAAAGTATATGTTTTTGTCAATGTACCATAATAACAGAGGCGAAACGCAATATTGTGTCAGGACAATTCACTATTTATGCACAATAAATAAAGGAGCATAGCGCGACAATTTCTGTTCAGCGCCAGACTTGCTTGTAACCTATATCACCAGTTATGTTATGAAAGTGACGTATTAACTACTAAAAAACACTGACCTTTGTGTAAATGCTTGGAGCAGACTAACCTGTGAGCTGGAGGGTTCTGGGACGTTATATTTGACCTTTGAATGGCTGCAATCCAGGCCACCCGTCGCCTCTTTGTTACTTCGGAAACATGGCTCGAACAATTTCTCTTCAACGAGGTAATCCGATAACAACCGATCTCTTTACCCGTCGGCTTCCCGTGGCTGTCATGCGACCGGCTATTGCAGTTAATAATACAACGGCTTCTTGTGTTTCTTTTTATCGCTGTATAACTGATTTTAATTGAAAGCCTGCGTGCGCTAGTACCGCTTGCCACGAGTTCCCAGAATCCTTTGCGGTTCTACCCGTGAATGACGTCACATTTTCAATCTCTATATAATATGCATGTTAAATTTTGTATTTGGGGTGAAATATCAAGTCTTTTCAAGTAAACCGGTTCAAGTCCAATTCAAGTCCCAAGTCATTGGTGTAAAAGTCCAAGTCAAGTCACAAGTCTTAGAACATTTTTTCAAGTCAAGTCTAAAGTCATAAAATTAATGACTCGAGTCTGACTCGAGTCCAAGTCATGTGACTCGAGTCCACACCTCTGGCAGCTATTAACAAAAAACCTGGCTAGCAAGTTTTATCTTTATGAACTAGAATTTCACTCACTAACACAACCTCATTTCAGACTTTGTGTTAAAAGAAATCCAAGCCAGATTTGTCATATCATTGCATTTAAATGCTTCTAAAAGCCCCAGCACCATTTTAAAAAAGAACTGTTTAGTGACTCCAATTAGCAGAAATAAGTATGTGAAAACAAAAACAGCTAGTAAGATGTTTTCATCAGGTGGCCTCTAACAAAATCCAAACAAATGTTAACATTGGTCTGTTCCTGCTATTAATTTCATGATACGTGAATGGATGTAAAGCCAAATCTTTCCCCAGTAAGTGAACCCAGGAAAGGGTGGGCGTACAGGTGGTGTGACTGCCTGCAACCACTCCTGATTGGCTGAGGCGATGTAAGGCTTGGTCAAGCTGAAAATATTCAAAACACATTTCAGCACTATTGACACAAAGGAGATCTGGCACAGTGTGTATGTGAGTCAGGCTTATAAGCTTATATGAATGCCTTTGTATGTGTGCAAGTGAGCTTTTCGTTTATAAGCTTTAGGCTCAGTGGAGCCAAGATAACAAAGAACTGAAGGGAATAAAAATAAATGCCATAAAATGGCACTGTTAGTGTGAAGTTAGACAGATGAGTGTGTGCTGTTGTGGGCAGTCTAGACCAAACAAACATCACCATCCATCTGGCTGTATGAGTATCGTTTTTCTAGACATATTATAAAGGCTCAATATGCATGCATAAGCTGCATTTTAAAATAATGTGACTCAGAGCAAAGATTTCCCAGAAATAACTGACAATTAAGTTCTACAGCGTCGTCCTGCAGTAGAAATGATCATCTAGTATGGAGCAAGCCTGATTTATGATAGGCACTGGCAGTGACAGTGATTACAGGAAAGACTTTAAACTGCACATTTCAAAGATCTACCATACACAAAATATGTGTATGGTTTACATTGCACATGGGTACCTGTTTTCCTCCATCTGGTGTACTAAATTTAAGGATATTTTGGTTTACCAACTTTAACTAAACTTTTTCCTGATTAACCCCCTTTTCATAAACTTAAAACTAAAAAGTTTAAAATGAGGTGATTTATCTCAAATTACTGGACTGTCATTAACAGCCAGCACTGCTATTCATAATTTATAATACTACACCTAAATATATCAAAACCCTTCAAATCATTGGATGTTAAATATGTTAAATTTTAATGTGTCTCTCTTTTGCTATTCATTGTACTGTATGTATGTATTTTTATTCTGGTTGGAGTAATGTTATATGGATTGTGCTATTTTCTTATTTTGCACTGGCATTTCTGTTGAGCTGTGGAATCTATCCAGTTGTAAATAAACAGCAGATTCATTGTAAAGCAATAGTATAGCTGCATTGAAAAGCAAATGTAATTTTCTCTTTGGATGAATAAATACCAACAGAGATGTGGAGCATCAACTTTCCAGTCATTTTTGCAATGAATCAGTGTGGACTTGTGTCTGCAGAGAGAGCAGGAGCCTCAGAAGAAAGCATGACTATACATGAAAACACTTTGCAGGTTTAACCCTGAGGTGCTTTCTGAATACTTAACAGTGTCTAGGTCACATGACTGTAAAATATGTCAAACCACACTGAACTGAAACACTGAATATTTCTGAACCACACTGAGAAATGATACATTTCGAGAGTATTGACATGCACATATGTTCTGGGTTATTTTAATGACTTTATAATTTTAAAAAGATCAACATTTATATGACTCATCCTTATATGCATCCTCCTCAAATTTAATCAATAACAGTCATCATTTGCACTCATTAATGGGCTAATATGCCCATTAATGAGCAAATTCACCAACCAAGAACTTTACTTAAATAACCCATTTGTATTTAAAAGGTATTAAATATGTGAAGTTGAATTATAAGAAAATGAGGAAACATTGCAGTGATATATGAGAAAGATTACACATGTTGCCTAAGATATGCGGTGTGGTTAAAATGGGAGGGTTGAAAAACATAGTTAGGGCCCGAGTACTAGTCTGCGAAGGCCCTGTTGTAATCACTCCATTTATTTGCATTTGAATTTGTGAAAAGAAAATTACTTTTTAGTAAAATATATTGACACTATCTCATCAATCACTGTAATGAGAAACAATATAAAGACATTGTGTCCTCATTTCAAACTCTGCTGCCACCCTGTGGTTCAGTTCCAGCAAAATAAAATCATTTTCCACCGAGTGACCTATAGGGACCCCCTTTGTTTGACATTTGGCCTCATTGTGCAGAAAGGCATGGAAGCAATAGATCTCATTATATGCATCAACAAATGTCTAATAGCGTCCCATTACTTATTGATCACTGACAGCCGCATTGCACGTCAAGTCTGGATCACAGTCTCATTTCTTATTAATGAGAGCATCGGGGTTGTCAACATGTAGGGTTTAATAATTGAGTAGCGATATTGTATTTTCAAACTTGCATTTAACACATGCTGTGAGAAGCGAGCTCAAATAAGGTAAACAGCTGCTAACATTGTGTGTACGCTTGACAAGAGAAATAGGTCAAAGATTTTAAATTAATCAGGCATTTCATCATTTCAGAAAGCATTATTATCAGCATTAAAATTAAAACTGCTTGTTTACCAAGGACTAAATTAGAGCTATATGTTCTGTCTGGCATTTAAAAAACAAACAAACAAAAAAAGAACAGTGCCTTGTAAATAATATTCATACAATATAATATTGTCATAAGTCAAAATGACACTCAGGTAATTCACACTAACTCAATAAACACACACTAACAGAAAGAAGAACTATAGATCAATATCCTCATCTCATGTGTATAGCAGCAACATGATGGCTCATCATTCATTGCTGCTAAATGCGTCATAAGGTTGCATTAATCATTCCCACCACACAGGTAGAGTAAAGCCTTCTGGTAATCTCCAGCTGTGTCTTCCTGTAAAGAGAAAAAAAAAGAAGAAGAAAAAGAGTCTCATTTAATTTGGGAGGTTGAACATTCATTTATCTACTCTTGTATGTTCGTTTTAGAAATGACTGAATTCTTTTCATTTAATTTAAGTACTGACAGAGTTAGTTTTGCCCAGTAACAGATTGGCGACCTGAGAAAATTAATGGAGATTACAGGGAGTGCAGAATTATTAGGGAAGTTGTATTTTTGAGGAATAATTTTATTATTGAACAACAACCATGTTCTCAATGAACCCAAAAAACTCATTAATATCAAAGCTGAATGTTTTTGGAAGTAGTTTTTAGTTTGTTTTTAGTTTTAGCTATTTTAGGGGGATATCTGTGTGTGCAGGTGACTATTACTGTGCATAATTATTAGGCAACTTAACAAAAAACAAATATATACCCATTTCAATTATTTATTTTTACCAGTGAAACCAATATAACATCTCCACATTCACAAATATACATTTCTGACATTCAAAAACAAAACAAAAACAAATCAGCAACCAATATAGCCACCTTTCTTTGCAAGGACACTCAAAAGCCTGCCATCCATGGATCCTGTCAGTGTTTTGATCTGTTCACCATCAACATTGCGTGCAGCAGCAACCACAGCCTCCCAAACACTGTTCAGAGAGGTGTACTGTTTTCCCTCCTTGTAAATCTCACATTTGATGATGGACCACAGGTTCTCAATGGGGTTCAGATCAGGTGAACAAGGAGGCCATGTCATTAGTTTTTCTTCTTTTATACCCTTTCTTGCCAGCCACGCTGTGGAGTACTTGGACGCGTGTGATGGAGCATTGTCCTGCATGGAAATCATGTTTTTCTTGAAGGATGCAGACTTCTTCCTGTACCACTGCTTGAAGAAGGTGTCTTCCAGAAACTGGCAGTAGGACTGGGAGTTGAGCTTGACTCCATCCTCAACCCGAAAAGGCCCCACAAGCTCATCTTTGATGATACCAGCCCAAACCAGTACTCCACCTCCACCTTGCTGGCGTCTGAGTCGGACTGGAGCTCTCTGCCCTTTACCAATCCAGCCACGGGCCCATCCATCTGGCCCATCAAGACTCACTCTCATTTCATCAGTCCATAAAACCTTAGAAAAACCAGTCTTGAGATATTTCTTGGCCCAGTCTTGACGTTTCAGCTTGTGTGTCTTGTTCAGTGGTGGTCGTCTTTCAGCCTTTCTTACCTTGGCCATGTCTCTGAGTATTGCACACCTTGTGCTTTTGGGCACTCCAGTGATGTTGCAGCTCTGAAATATGGCCAAACTGGTGGCAAGTGGCATCTTGGCAGCTGCACGCTTGACTTTTCTCAGTTCATGGGCAATTATTTTGCGCCTTGGTTTTTCCACACGCTTCTTGCGACCCTGTTGACTATTTTGAATGAAACGCTTGATTGTTCGATGATCACGCTTCAGAAGCTTTGCAATTTTGAGACTGCTGCATCCCTCTGCAAGATATCTCACTATTTTTGACTTTTCTGAGCCTGTCAAGTCCTTCTTTTGATCCATTTTGCCAAAGGAAAGGACGTTGCCTAATAATTATGCACACCTGATATAGGGTGTTGATGTCATTAGACCACACCCCTTCTCATTACAGAGATGCACATCACCAAATATGCTTAATTGGTAGCAGGCTTTCGAGCCTATACAGCTTGGAGTAAGACAACATGCATGAAGAGGATGATGTGGACAAAATACTCATTTGCCTAATAATTCTGCACTCCCTGTATACTGACATGTGGGTAGCTCAGGTGTTTGGCTCTCCTACTCCTCCTCTCCACATGTCAGTTTGTCCTTGAGTAAAAGCATTTAACTCAACATCAACATCCTCCAGTTAGTCACATGTCCCAGTGTCTTTTGGCAGCTTCACAAATGCTACTAACATTTAGCTAATCGAAGCTAAAGCTATAAACATATATGAGCTTTCCTTCCACATTGACTTCAACTTCTGCTGATCTGATGTTACACAGAGTAAGGTAGAGAGTGTCCAGTTTGAGTTAACCACAGCACCTTTTCCCCCTGACACGTGCATTGATATCAATGCAGATTTTCTGCCATCAAAAGTCCCATTTTTTTCATCTGTTATCTCAAAATATCAAGTTAATAACTGCAACTGTTGACAAAAAACCTTGAAATGTTGATGTTACAGATATTTTATCTAGAGCATTCATGTTCTTAATGGTCAGCTAACCTGTCCATCCATTGTCTTAACTGCTTATCTAATCCTGATTGGAAGGAAGGCTCGAGCCAACCCCAGCTGTCATCGAACAAACGGTGAGGTGGGACACCATAGACAAATCGCCAGGCCATCACAGGGCTATGTCACCTAGGTACTGCTGTAAATAAATAAATACAGCAATAAAATATCAATTTACTTTGCTTCTCTGAGCAAAATGCTACATGGCTATCCAGCTAGCTACCATGTGTTATACCATACCATACTTATGGTGGAATGGTTTTATAAGCTTGCACGTTATTTATCATCCCAGAGATTTTCATGCAGACAGTTGAATTTAAAGTTTACTAAGCAACAAAACATCAAAAATATAACAGAAATGCCAACTGTTTGGCAAATCTCTCAAGTCTAGAGTCATGCTCCAGCATGCTTGATGACTCTCTCTCTCTTCATGTTCTTTGCCTCCTCTGGATCTTTTCCTATTTTGCTGGGAAATATTTCCACAGGTACTCAAGTTCTGCTACCATCAGTCATTTCCTCTACTGAGGCAAAGCTAGCCGAGGTGACTATAATAATAATAAACTTTATTTAAAAAGCACACTTAAAACCAAGGGTATGCCAAGGTGCTTAACAAGTAACATAGAGAATAAAAGGAAGATAACAGAAATAGGACCAAAGCAAGTACTAGGTATGCAAGCAGATAGCTGTCACTGATACATAGGAACAAACAAGGAATTAAATGAGCATAAAAGTGCATAATAATAAATCATAAAAGAAATGTTAACTAGAGGGAAAGGCAAGATTGAATAAGTGGGTTTTTAGTCGTGATTTAAACAGTGCAATAGAATCAGAGGCGTGGATATCAATTCCACCGTACCGGGGCAGCCAGTGCAAACGCACGGTCACCCCGAGATTTCAGCCGAGATCTAGGTTGCGGCAGAAGTAGTTGAGTGGCAGATCTAAGTGTTCTAGCAGGAGTATGCGGCCTGAGAAGTTCACTAAGATAACTCGGTGCTAATTTATCAATAGTTATGAACGTAAGGAGTAATATTTTAAATTGAATACAGTACTTTATGGGCAGCCAGTGCAAGCCAGCTTGAACAGGAGTAATAGAGCAAAATTTCCTTGTACCAGTCAAGAGGCAGGACTGTTTGCAGTCTAGGAAGAAGAGAAGAGGGAAGACCGTAGTACAAGGAGTTACAATAATTCAACCTGGAGGTCACAAAAGCATGAATAAGCTTCTCCAAGTCCTCATGCGGAACATAATACCTAGCCTTAGAGATAAGGCGCAGTTGGTGGAAGCTAGATCTCACTACAGCAGAGACTTGCTCATCGAGTTTGAGCGAGCTATCCAGCAGTACACCTAAGTTACTGACATAGTCACAGGAAGAGCTAGCAAAGGGACCCAGGGCAGCACAAAGCTGGACACGAGGGATTTTACTGTTGAACACCACAATCTCAGTCTTCTTATCGTTTAAAACGAGGGAATTACTCAGGAACCATTCTTTGACCTCACGCATGCATTCTTGAAAGTAGTGCAGGGACACAGCAAGGTCGTCAGTAAGTTCAAAATAGATCTGTATGCTGTCGGCGTAACAGTGGAAGACGATATTGTATTTTTCAAAGATTACGCCTAGAGGGAGCAAATACAATGAGAAAAGAATAGGGCCTAAAACTGACACTTGAGGTACACCACAACACACCGGAGCGGAGGAAGAGGAGAAGGTGCCCAAGTTAACCGAAAAGGACCTGTCAGCGAGGTATAATTTAAACCAGTCAAGGGCAGCGCCTCTAATACCCACAGTGTGCTCAAGTCTTAATAATAAGATGTTATGGTCCACCATATCAAAAGCTGAAGAGAGGTCCAATAAAACTAGGACCATAGAGTGTCCAGTATCAGTAATTACAAGAATATCATTAAGAACTCTAACCAACGCCGTTTCAGTGCTATGCAATGGCTTAAAGGCAGATTGAAATTTCTCAGCAATATTGTTCGTGTCCAAGTATGCCTGGAGCTGGGAGAGAACTAGTCTCTCCAGGATCTTGGACAAAAACGAAAGCTTAGAGATCGGTCTGTAGTTTAAAAGGTCATAACAGTCTGTTTCTTTTTTTAAGAATCGGGTGGACTACAGCACGCTTAAAAGCCAAAGGAACACAGCCTGAGAGCAAGGAAAAGTTCATAAGAAATACGATACTAGGTCCAATTACATCAAAACAGTCCTTAGCTATACGAGATGGAAGAATGTCAAGCACAGTATTGGTGTTATTCATTTGATCAACTAGCCGCTTAAGAGACAAAAGTGACACAGGCTAAAACTGGTGGAAAGTTGAAATGCACTCAAGAATGGGGAGAGGACATGGGGAAGGGAGGACTTAAGAGATGAGACCTTCTCTAAAACGTGAATTTGAAATCGCTCACAAAGAGCCTGAGAATAAGGTAAAGGCATGTCTGGGCAAGGGTTAACCACTGAGTTAAAAATTCTAAATAAGGTGCGGGGGTTATGACCATTGGCCCGGATGATTTTGGATAAGAAAGACGCTTTGGCCATTTTAGCAGCACTTTGGAGTTTTAAGCGGCTAGTCTGTAGCATGTCGTAAGAAACCTGAAGTTTATCTTTTTTCCACCTTATCTCAGCGCGCCGACACACGCGACGTAGAGCGCCCGTAGTGTCATTAAGCCAACACTGAGAATAGGTTCTAGGGCGATTCATTTTAATAGGGGTGTTGTGCCAAGAAGTGATTGCCTGCCAAAAACTGATTTCCAATGTTTCCGTGTGTTTTTTATGTGTAATATTGTTACGTATGTTGCTAAATAGACTTCGGTGAACAGGTATTGCAAAGGGGTTAAATACACAATTTAAAAAAATTACCTGTTTCTCAATTATCTTTGTAGCTGTGTTATTGTACTTAATTATAATCAATCAGCTTCCTTTTGTCCACTTAAAATATGTTTACAGAACTATTTTTGCATTTGTTGCAATTTCAGCTGTCCTCTTGGCCAGACTACTCTTAAAAGAGACATTTTTAAAGCAAACAAGAATTTTTTTTTTTTAACTGCATAAATAAAGGATACATAAAAGTCACTGCCAAAAAGTGATTGCGGCTTCTACCTCGTTACGGGAATGTCGTTTGTTGGTCAAGATGACTTGATATAATTCATGAGGGATATATTTGACATATGTTTCACATATTGTAGATCAACAAGTTATTTATAGCAGTTTAAATACAAGCAATCAGTTTTTGGCAGACAATCACTTTTTGGCACAACAGGGGCAAGAGTATCAAGGATAGAAGAAAATAACGATAGCAAGGTATTAGCACAGTCATCAACCGAGCGAAATGAACAACAGTCGGGAGTGACAGATGCAGAATCCAAGAAAGACATAGAGAAGTTTGACACCGCTTCAGCATTGATTACACGTAGTGGGCGAAGGGGAGCCGCAGGATGTAGTTCGTTAGTACATAAGCCAGTATCAAATATAACTGGGAAATGATCCGAGATCCCAGCGTCACTTATATCCATGATACAAATGAAATAAGTGCTTCCTGCATAATCGAGACGTTATTTTCAGGACAATTAATACTCTGCATTATACAGTACTGCTTACAGCGATCCACTCTAATTACTCATGGTTGATTATTATTCAATACACATTAGATTACACCATCCATGTTTACATCATATTGATAAGGAAAAGCAAAGTTTGATATCACTTTATAATCACTCCTCATTGAAAACTTCCATTGAAACTTTAGCACACTGTCCTTTAAAGGAGACCTATTAAGCTTTTTTATTTTCTCTCATATAAATACAGTTACAATGGTGGACGCTAGGGTGTAAGCCTAAGTATAAGCAATGAGCCAAAAGCTTAAAATAGCTTTTGACTTTAGAATAAAAATGTAAAGCCTTAAATAAGCTTAGTTAAGGCTTTACATTTTTATTCCACTTTTAATGTCAGGCATCCATGGTTGGTTGGTATTTTTTTGTCAGAAAATATTCAAAAAGCAAGTCTCCAAGTCATAATTACGGCTTGTATGTTGAAATTATCATTATTTACATGTTAGACACCATTAATTGTGGCAACTACTGTGTGACATAAACGTGCTCTTATAATAGCAGGAAAAGCACAGGCGTAATTAATGTTATTAGCTTTATGTAGCTCTGATTCATTTGGAAGGCAAAGTGAATAGTACACAGTACGGGGACTGTGAACATGCAGAATGAATTATAAATTATTTAAAAAGTGGAGAAATTGTAGAATAACTGCCATAATTAAGGAAAAAATGAACTCTGGTGAACTGTAAAAAATATATAATATATTTATTCAAGATTATTTCATAATGTGTTATTATCTATTCAGTACTGGCCATTTAGTTCTACAGGAGGATCGTAATAACTCTTCAATGGAGGAACATCTGGCATTAGGAGAACAGATTATTCACTTCATCTGGTGTGAAAAGAAGGGAAGCACACTGAGGGAGACATTTAAAGTAAATCACTAATCCCCACTCCATCACTGCACTGACGTGAGTAGTGTACAGCCATCATATCCATAGTAAACCCAGCTGGTGCTCTAAAGTCATGCAGAGGGACAGATGAGTATATTTAGCAGAATATGGAGACAACTGAGGAAAATTACATTTTACAGAAATGTGTTATTCTTCTGAAGTAATAGACTATTCAGTATGTTTCATTAAAAAAAAAGAGCACAAGGGAATGAACAGAAATCCTGAGGGGGCTGAAGCAGTACCTGAATGGTGGTGTACAGAGACTGTCCGTATATCTTCTTGAAACTGCCTCTGATGTCCAACATGTCCACCTCACTCCTGGACACCATTATCCTCATCAGAGTGTCGTCATCAGTTCCAGCTCGCTAAATACACAGAAAGAAAGAAAGAAAGAAAGAAAGAAAGAAAGAAAGAAAGAAAGAAAGAAAGAAATCTGCTAACTGAGGCCAGTAGAGTCTGAGATATAGCTCTGGGGTCTTTGCAATTTCTGTGGCATTGCGTGGTCTAACACTGGGTTGGAGCACCAAATCACAGCAACAGTTGCCTCAATGCACTTTATATTGTAAGGTAAAGGCCCTATAATAATACTCCTGGAAAGATTGGCAACTGCCTCACATGTTTTCTTTATATTAACAGTCTTTATCATTCTAGATTATAGACTTCAGTTTCTTTGTAAACAGCTTTTTAACCCTTTACTGATTGATGGGCAGCAACAATGACTTCTCTAGAGTTATTGCTGATGTTGTTCATTCTTAACATTTTGTTAACATTACATTTCTAAACAGAATTTTAAACATGCTGATGATCAGCTGATCAAGTGATTTTGATTAGCAGTAGCTGGCTGCTACAATAAGGGTGTACTTACTTCCGCCTACACGGCTTTAGCATTTTGGCTTTTTTGTGTTAAATTTCCACACGCTGAATGATGTCATGTGGTGATCCTCAGAGGTTCTGATGACTATAACTTCAGAATGGAAGGTGTACTTTCTTTCCCAAAATCTACAGTTATTACACAGTGAACCTTTAGTTTGCACTTCAAATATTAATTCAACATTTCGGAAAAAAATGCTTGTACATTTTCTTGCCCAGAGTTGAAAGGCAGGTTCAGGCCTCTTCCAGGTTAGTTAAGCTTTTAAACTATATCACTGTAAACACCATTTTGTTTTGGGTTTTTTTTTTTGTTTTTTTTTTTGCTGTTTAGATGTAGAAAACAGCCTTTTAGTTTACTGGAAAATGACTACACAGTCACTCCTTGATTTGACTTCACTTTTGTTGCCCTATTCATTCTAATGCAACAGCTTGTATTGTAGCTACTCTTCTGATTTGAATTTAAAGTCTTCTTAATATATTGATATTCTCATATTTGAGCAAGACTAACATGAAAATAATTTGCTGAAGCATCATGGAGGGTTAAAAATGACACCAACACTAACCTCAAAATCTAATGTAGTCAAGTTATCTTTTTTGACAGATTTAACTTTGTTAAGATTGTTATTTATTATATACATATCATATATTTTACAGGTGAGTGATCGGTGAGTATTTTCATTAATTAGACTAGAGCGATGTGATAATGAGACATACCCTCATAGATTTATATAGTCTCTCAGCAAAGAAGTTTGGGATGCTCCCGGCACATTTCACTGTGGAGGAAAAAGACAAAAACTGATGAGGCTATGTGCAAGACTACATTTTTTGCAAAGTTAAGCTGACACTGTCTGATGTTCACTTTTTGCTATCAAGTGTTATCTTCTGTCATATTTTATTCAAAATTTCTTGAAAGAAAACCCCATCCAGGGATATTCTGATTACTTGTCCCCGTATGTGACGCCTAAATTATCACCCAGATAAATTGCGGCTCTTACCTACAGCCAGCAGCAAGTTCTCCAAATTCCCAGTGGTCTCGCCTCTAATGCTGTCCTCTATGTCAGAGCCAGAAAGCTTCTTGTAGGCAGCAAATACTGCAAAATAACCAAAACAGCCACAGTGACAGACACTCATACATCCTCATTAGAGAGAAACACATCAAGCAATTTTCAACTTGAACCTGTTTTTACTTCAGGGCAAAAAATATGTCAGTTTCAGCCCTTAGATGATCTCTTTGTGCACAATACGAGTGTTTTGGTGAGTTTACTGGATTACATTTTTTTATTGCATTTATATAAATCTACCTGGCACAGTGTGTAACAGTAATTGACCATCCCTTGTTAAATCATGAATTAATTGTGATTAACCACATTTTTTGGAAAGTCAAGTTCAGTTTCACTAGCCACACCCAGCCTGATTACTGTCAGTCCTGTTGAATCAAGAAATCACTTAAATATAACCTGTCTGAGAAAATGAAGTAGGTTAGAAGATCTCACATCATCCCACAATTTAAAGAAACTCGAGAAGAGATAAGAAACAGTGACAGAATGCTGGCAATCATGGACAATGACTCCCACCCCCTCCATAACACACTGGAAATCTGAAGAGCAGCAACAGGTTCCTTCAACCTTGCTGTCTGAGGGAACGTTATAGGAGGTCGTTCCTTCCTGCTGCTATCAGACTCTCTAATTCATCCATACAGTATTAATTGCACCTCAATGAACCCTGTCTCTTTTGTACACCATGACATTTTTGCACACATACTTTTATATATATGTATATTTATGTTTATATGTATGCTATATCTCTATATTTATCTATTCATCTTAATATTTATCTATCATAACTGTTTCTACACTCACATTTTATGAGTACTTGTTGTTTGTTGTATATTTGCTGCTATGACAACTCAATTTCCCTCTGGGATTAATAAAGTTTCTCTCATTCTCCGATTCTGTTTCTGAAACAAAGTCATTGACTTCTGTTAGTAAATCGGTTACAAAGCAAGACTTTCTAAGACTTTCAGACTCCAGTGGACCATGGTGTGAACCATGATCCACAAACTGAGAACATTTTGCACTATCTACCAAGTTACTCTAAGAGCGCACTGACAACTCATCCAGGAGGTCACAAAAAAACCCCCAAACAACACCCAAAGAACTGAAAACCTCACTTGTTTTAGTTAAGGTCAGAGTTCATGATTCAACAACAAGGAGGAGACTGGGTAATCATGGCATCATGCCTATGGGAGAGTTCTAAGATGAAAACTATTGTTAATCAGAGAGTACACAAAGGCTCGTCTCATGTCTGCCATTTATGATCCCCAAGACTTTTGGGAAAAAAATTTGTAGACTAACAAGACAAAGGTTGAGCTTTATGGGAGTTTTGAGTCCCATTACATCTGGTGCAAAACTAACAGCATTGTATAAAAATAACACCATACTAACAGTCAAATGTGGTGGTGGTAGTGGGATGGCCTGGGGCTGCTATGCTGCTTCAGGGCCTGGACAACTTACCCAAACTCCATCAATGGAACCATGAATTTTGCAATTCTACAAAGAAGAGTGGGTCAAAATTCACAAAATGTGTCCATAGTGATGTGAAAGGCTCATTGCCAATTATTGCAAATGCTTGACTGTTGTTGTTGTTCTCAAGGATGGTACAAGTAGTTATTATCTCCAATAAATCCAAGATCTATTGGAGATCACGGTCTGGTTTTCATTAGTGGAGAGAAGGTTGAACAAGTGACAACTTTAAGGTTAAAACTGTCTCTAGTGCCATTACTGAATGGTAATAGGTGAAATTGTAAATAAGTGTTTATATGTGTGTGTTATTGTACATGACGTGTTCCTCTCGATTCTCCAAAGTAAATTTCTGTCAAGGAAGACAATAAAGGCTAATCTAAACTAATTGGCACAGATACAGAGGCATCAGTGTAAACTGAAATAACTGACATATTCCTGGTGTACCTCACTGCCTCATCAGTTAAAAAGTTGAATGTTGACGCAAATGCAAAAGAGACTGTCCCAACCACAAAAAAGACACAGATTGTCTGTTGTTTACTTAACTCTTTCCTGATAAACAACATATTGCAGTTGTGGAGCAAGTTAGTAGCTTTTCGCCTCTTAATGAGGACCACAATTTTTAGAGTTCAGAGAATAGGTCAGCATACGTGTTTGAACAGGTTTATATCCACTGTCATATGTTATGTTATATTGGTTTAATTGTGAAATTAATATGTTACTTTGTATTTTATCTTAGTATTGCTACGTCATTTTACTAAACCAAACTTGTCTACATTTTTTATTTTAATAAAAAAAGTTAAAGTTACTAGATCAGAAAAACTGTGAAACGAGCAGTCAAAGTAATTTGATAGAAACTTGCCAACAACTGACTTTTAAAAGACTTGCTAAAGCACATCGATCGGTTTGTTGTTTGCTCACATCTGACTAAACCATTGCACTTTCTACGCTCTCAACTTACTCTCCACAATCTGTGCTGTTTAAGCATGCTTCACTGATATTTCCTGCACATTTTCTTACACTTTGACTTTTTTGTTTTCCTTTTTTTTTTTTCAGTGTTTGTCTTACACAGCATATCACGACATCCAAATGGGCTGGCACAGGCAAACTGGCAAACTCACCTTTTCTGAGATGTTCAGCGCTCCTGTTGCCCAGAATTGTGATAAATTTTTCCTCATCTGTGCCAAACTTTCCCTCACCAGCAGCATACAAGTCCTGTAATGGAAGACACACACACACACACACACACACACACACACACACACACACACACACCTCGTGCTGACTTGATTTATTGAAACACATGTTAAGAAATGACAGCCTTGTACTGTGCCAAATCAACAATGTCTTTTCCCCCTATTTGTTATTATAAAGAAAATCTAGATTTCCTGATTTTATGTCCTTCACCAAACGAAGGTTTTTGCTTTTTTTTTTTTTTTCTATCCTTGCTCAGAAATATTTTATCATATGATCAAATACCAAAATAATAACATATTCATATGAGTAATTTATTATTGCTTTTTAATGAATTAGCATTGCTTATTTCTCCTAATTTGATCACAGAGTGGCTTAACAACGCTCTGGTGTTATGAGTCAAGACGGACTGCTAGTCATGATAATTTGGTGTGTGTTTAGATACATGTTATTGAATGTTAATGTCTGCTACATGTAATGGTTTTAAAACAAGATGCCATAATTACACACACCTCTGTATGTCTAATGCCAACTTTTGGTGCAAGTATAGGAAGTAATACAAATTATATCAGTGTGTAAAGTTCCCCTTGAGGCACAGACTTTCCATTTCCTTAAACTTAAACAGACTTATTGAATATGTGGAAAACTGTATATTTATAGTGATACCCCAATGTCTATCTATTAAACATCATGCAGTGAGCTTAGCACACATACTGGACATGTGGAAACAGTTAGACTGTGTCTCTCCAAAGGTAACAAAATCCGCCTCCCTACACCTCAACACCTCACACATTATTTATCCAGTACAAAGATCGAAGTGTGTACGTGACAGTTCAATAATTTACTGCAGGGGATATGTGCAGGACTTTTTGGTAGAGAGCTATAACTTCTTGGAATCTTCACTGGGTGGCTGGAAATCAATACTAGTTGAGAAATAATCCTTATTTTTTATTTATTACATTTTTTTTTGCCATGTTAAAAATGATCTTCTAAGCCTCCCTATACCTTACCCAAAAAGTTAATTCTGTTGATCTGGATGTATTGATTTCAGTCGGAGAAACGTTTCGTCACTTATCCAAGTGACTGGGATGAGTGACGAAATGTTTAAAGTAATCCCTGTTGACCCTTTAATGGGCTTTGGTGAGATGCCTCCATTTATTCTTTCTCTGAAACAACCCATTTTATCTCCTCCTATTTAAATTAACCTTGTTCTGATAGGCAAACAGTGAGTGTCTGCAGTCGTAGAACATGGTGGAGGCTCTGTCATGGTTTGGGGCTTTATTTCAGCCACAGGTGTTGGAGATTATTGAAATTAATGGAATGATGAATTATTAATGCAGAGAAGAACCATTAGATTCTGATCCAGCATGCAATACCAGCTGATAACAACAACTTAATTTTTAAACATGACAATGATCCCACACTGCCAGGGCAGTAAAAGCATGCATAGATAGAAAAAACACACAATGGAACACTATTATGGGCATTGACCGCTCGCAGGAGAGCCTGGACAGCAACATTATTGAAGCAGTGTGGGATCATCTTGATAGAGAACAGAACAAAAAGGCAGCCGACCTCCAAAGAAAAGCTTTGAATATCTTTCAAGAAACCTGGGCAACTATTCCTGAAGGCTACTTAAAGAAATTACAAGAAAGCTCAGGCTGTGTTAAAACATGGTCAAATATTGACTTTCATCCTTTTTAGAATAGCATAAGCTCTGTTTTTGTCATATATGTTCCACATTTCAATAAATTGCTGCACTTATTTCCCATTTTCAAGTAAAATATTAAGAAATGAAGTGTAACTCAAGACTTTTTCAAAGTACTGTATACAAAAAATAAGGAAAACATAGTAGTCCTGTAAAAACAATGGAATTAGACATAAAAAAATAAAAAAAAACCCGGCTCGATTAACACCAGTGTAATTGGGTAATAATAAAAACAGTGATTTCTTGTTAATGTAGTGTTGAAGTTGCTTGAATTCGCTGGACAAACTCACAAAGCTAAAGTGGAAAGCCAGCTCTTGCCATGTGTATTTTTATCTCATGTTCTTCCTTCTTACCTTAGCGTCTTTCTCGATCTTTTCCTCGTCTACTCCCTCCTCCCTACTCCCCTTTGCAGCCAGATGAAAAAAAGAGAGGTAGGAAACCAGACAGGTACAAAGACAGGTGGACAAACATAGAGTAAAGTAGGTCAGTGTGGATGGAAACATGGTGCGCTCAGACCTCTCAACCCAGGTAACATCTGAACACCTAATTAAATGATCCCTCAAATCTACAAGAACCATGAAAATTACTTTTCCTTCTGTATAAACATCACATTAAAGAAACTAAATGTGCTGTCATCCCCCTCCCCCTTTCCAGCCTACACGTCTCATGACTTTCTAATGGCATCACTGTAGGATCTCATTATCAGGAAAAGAAACATAAGTCTTTCCAGCAGTGCCCTTCTTTACCTGCAGCAGGATCACCAGCAGTTTCTGATAGTGCCCTGAGGTGTCACCACAGATATCCTTCTCCAGCTTTCCGCCAAACTCTGGAGGAAAGAAGAGAAGGGGGTCAGACGATTGCTTACAGTTCCTGTTCACGACAGTTGCTAATGATTTCAGTCGACCTTAGTAGGCTGTCCTCTGTTTTGCAGGATGAGCCATGAGAGGAGAGATTTGATTAGTTGACTAAGGGTCTATGCTTTCGTCCAGATCAGATAAACTGCATTCTCTGCCTTGGGCCATTTGAGCCTTTGTTATCACATATTTTCCATCACGGTTTGTTGTAAGTCACAGCTGCTATGTTAGAGACCTTTCATTAAAGTGTGACAGGTGATACAGAGGTGCAGTGTGTTTATTACTCGGATGACAGAACATATTACACTGAAAATAAAAAGGATCAGCACCACGCTATGGGCTTTAAATAAACATGGTACTCTAGAGAAAAGAGGAGATATTATAAATCTATATGAATAAAGAAACTATATACGATATACTGTTATTTCTGTACTATGCAGTAAATTGACAATAGGCACGCCATCATAGGTTTGGGACTAAAATACTTGAGGGAGGGGTTTGCATTAGGATGGGCATTTAATGTAAAATCTGTTACAACTCAAGTATGCAGATCCATCTGCTGTGGTGAGCCCTTGGGAATGAGCCCAGACCTTTATTTTACTAGCAGGCATGAGTGCCTGTGCATTGCTCCTATGCAGCTTGGATATCCAAGCTGTATACCCTTGCTTGCTACCCTCAGCTAATAACTTAGCACTCAACCATCTTGTCTAAATATGGTCACTTCTGGCTTTTGTGGTGTCCAAAATGAATGTTTTGGCTTCGAAATGTGAATTTCTTATTCACAGTTGTCTTATAAAATCTATGTTTGCTTACAGAGTCATAAGGATAAAGCAATTCAAAATTGTCCTGTGTACTCTAATGTAGATCCCCAAGTTTCCTACACAAACATCATATAAATTTAACGAAGATTTGGAACAAATTAAACTGAGTGAGAAGTTGGACAACTTGGAATTGTAAGCACAAGGAAAGGCCAGATAATTTTCAGCTAACTCAGCCTATTAGCTAATTAGCAAGTCAGTGTAATCCTTAAACGTGTGATAGACTCACAGCCTATCTAGTGTACCCCGCCTCTCACACTGTTACACACTGTTCCTGCTACTAAGTGACCCTGAATGGAATAAGCAATTAAGAAAATGGATGGATCGAATTTCATCTCTATAGTTTTAAGACAATTAATTACCTATAAAAAAAAAATCACTCCAGACACAGACTGGGTATCTTGATTTTGAATATTTGAAGGCCTCGTAGGCGCACACACACACACACACACACACACACACACACACACACACACACACACACACACACACACACACACACCCTTTTGTAACAACAGTAACCCTACACATTGAAAAATGATGACTTGGAAGTGGCATAGTCATCTTAGTTCTTTTATAAACTGTTGTGTTTTTTTCAGCGCCCCCAAAAAACTTGTGGGCATGGGCATGTAACTAAATTACGTTTGGTAAGTTCTCATTTTCCACTAATAATCCAAACTGGATTCTTTTAATTATGACTCATTTCCTCGTTGTTATTTTTAACTGTGACAATTATAACCAATTAAGCTTTAATCAAAACATGATCTTGACATTAATCAAATCCCCTTTGTGCCAAAAACTATCAAAACATTAATGGCAGTTTACTTTTAAAAAGTAAAAAGCTATAAAGCTTTTAAAGGCGCAGATATCTTCTGCCAGTGCAGTGCCAGTAAAACAAAACATCTTAATGCATTCTTCTAGATGCGTCATTATTTGTAGTAGTCACAGTAACCATGTTTGTCTGTTTTTCTCTGCCTCTTCATCAGTGGAGTGTTTTACCTTTCTTGTACACTTTGGTGATTTCTTTAATCTGCTCGCCAGTCCTTGAGGCCAGGATCTCAATTAGCACTTCATCTTCAGTCCCGGCACCCTGGGAACCCGACGCATGAGATAAATGGAGTCAGTGTGAAACAATATCCATATCTGTTCAATATTAAATTTTAGTACATGTTTATTATACATTAGGCTATATCATTGATTAGTAATATGAAAAAAAGAAAGCCTAAAAGTCGATAAAGAAAAATATAGAAATAATAAAAGATGTACAACTTGAGAGCATAGCAGAGTTAAAAGGTTTGCAATTAGAGAACGAATAGGTTCAATACTAAAGAGAATTATCTTTGACGTTCACTTCTCTATGCTGCAATTAACCTTACAGCAAGACTGTCTGGCAAACCTAACTAATGGAGGAGTGGGTGTGATAGGAATGTTGAGGCCAAGTCCTAAATGCTTTGCTCTCACTTTGACTAAACACTTCATTTGCACATGGGTAATGCAAATGTAAATGTGTCTGAAGAATAATGAGACAGAAAAAAAATTTCATTTGTAAATCATATGAGAATCTGAGAGTTTGCTAAATGTTTTTCCCTCATGCAATTCCCTTCTAACTTTATGAGCCTCCTGTGACCTGAAAAAGAGCACTCATAAAATGTCTGAAATGTCTATAATATAATATGTCCAGTTTGATCTGACATCTTTTTTCATTTGAGTTTCACTGAAGGTACAAAAGATAGATCTAATGGACTACAATGCTCCAATGCTGCAAAACAAAATGTTTGCAGGAGATATAGAGAGAAAGCTTAACCAATTTAAAGATATCTGTATATGAATTTTTGGAATATATTGGCAAAAGAAAAAAAGAGTTATGGTATTTGAGACGTTCTAGATTCTAGTTTTAGTCTGTTTGAATTTAAAATTGTATTGACAATTTAACAAACTGTCAAATCTGCAATCTCAAAATATTGAGCTACGGTCTGCCAACGAGTTAACTATGAATTAACTTTAAATACAATTATGTGCATTCATCAAGTGCATGGAACCGAAAGTCTTGGCTATTATTGATTATCAGTCATTCATTGTCTGGATGTCACCAAAACCCCCTGAATCATTAGGCATTACCCCCTGCAGCTAAGTCATCAGATGACAGTTTCAATTTTACTGTAACAATGAAAACAAAAAGGCTAAAACCACCATGTAGTACCTGTGACAAAACACAATAAGTCTTTTGTGCCTGAATTTAATTGTTTTGTCCTTGCCTTTGTTCTCAGTTTTAAACATGTCTTAGTCATGGCTACATTGTCTGAAGTCTAAAGCAAGCTGCTGAATACAAACAAAGTAATCTGAAAGAAAAGAGCTCTGCAATAAGCTGACAAACTCAAAGCCAGCAGTATGATCACCTTATGCAGTCATCACAGCTGCTACTGCTATCAAACTGTGGTGAACTTCCAGCAAACAGGTCCAATATTATTCTTGTCATCCACAAACTCTGGATAAATGTTATAATTTTAACAAATTTAATTCAATTTATTAATTTTAACTCTTAGATAAATATAATGTCTCCACTAGCTATTTGTTGCTGGACAGCCTAGAGTTTAACATTTTTCTACTTCAGCTATTATTACATTAATACATAATCATAGTTTCTTAATCTAGGAAGTCTAAAAGGGGCATTAGAAACAACAAATATGTATGAATTAATGAGAAATAAATAATACTTTAGTGGTTGCATGCATTATTATGGTATTCTTTTGAAAATTTGCTTGTTCAAAATATTAAAGACTTACAAAGACTGCATTTTCATTATATTTCTGTTTGATTCAGATATATGAATTAGCAGACCTACAAAAACTGAATAGTCAGATAATAAGAAGTATGAGTAATGAGTTTTTAAATGGCTGATGATCACTTTGGCTGTCAGTACAAGTGCACTCCCACTAATTTTAGAAGCACCCTAAACTATTGTGTTCTGGAAACGAGCCCTGGCTATTGGTTGAAAACAGCTGCTTCCTGCTGTTGGAGTCGAGCTTGATGATAGCATTGTAACATATCAGTAAATGTGATGTAATGCCAAAATGTTGATCTAAAAAAGAATGGGCATCAGAGATTGGTCTAAATGGTCTTTGTGGAGTTGTCAAGCAGCTTCTATCGCATACTGTTAACATAAAATAAAAGGTTTTGAACGTCATGTGGGAAAACAGATAATAATACATGTTAGGTGGCCTACCTGTTGGCCCAAAGATTTATAACGAAGCTGAGTTGAGTTAAGAGACTAGTAGCAACAGTGGCAGGAACTATTTTTTTATTATGTAGAAAGAGTTCCTGCCACTGTTGCTTTTAGTTAAAAAGACAAACTGGAAAAAGGTCCTTCTGGTGGCAAACATTTTACCTTTTCAACCAAACTTTTCAGAACACTTTTTCAGTAATGTTTGAGTTCCATTTATGTGGGCTAAAGAGAGGGAGGGAGCTGGTAGTGTGCATGATAGCTTACTAGCAATTATGTTTGCAACTCTTTTTTCATGTATTAGATGCTTTATTGCTAATGTTGAAACTCTGTGTAATGTAGATTAAAAAAAATTAAACCTTTTCATCTCTTGTAGTTGAAATCTGTAAAGTGGCTTCAATATGAATATAGTGCATTGACTGAATAAAAGATGGACATAATCATAATGACATCACCTATTGGTTTGAGAAGCCACTGCATTGCTGAACAGTATTATTTTGTTTCTATGTACAAAGTGAATAATGAATAACAGCAAAACACACACATACACCAAAAATTGAAATTTCAGTGGTCCCTAATTTACTCATTTGTTTGTCTGGCTTTGAGAAGTTGAAATGTCTGTTGTCAACTATGAAGTGTTTCCTAATCAAACATTATTCAAAAAACATCACAATAAAAACGTAGGCTACATTCACATTTACATGAGACCTGTAACGTGGTTTAAGTTGTTACCTTGAGAGCGTTGTGCAGGAGAGTAGCATCATATAAGACAGATGGGGTCATCAGAGCCACAATAAGACTCTCAAACAGTCCACCGAGCTCAGATTTCAGTGCACTGACCAAGTCCTGTGGTCAAATAATTAATAATAATGAGAGGAGCTAAAACAGTAATAACTATATTGGTAACAGGGACATTTATATAAACCACACCAGATCCCAACATTAAAACCAGAAAAACAAGTTAAAAAACACAAAATGGCCATTCAGGACCTTGATGTGAAGAAGATGAGGGGAAAAAAAATTACATCTCACTGCTTCGCTTATACTTAGAGTATTCAATGTGACCTGCAGAAGAGGAAAATATATTTACTTTGCAAATTACTCACAGCTGGCTTTCTCTAAATTGTTTTCTGCCTCCAATGATTTGGGCATTGCAGGAACCAAATGAACAACAGCATATACCATTGTTATTTGAGTATGTGGCTCTATTTGTGTACACAAAAACACCCACAGCACTGTGCTCATCCAAGTGCTCTTTGGAGAAGTCCAGAAATCACGATTCTAGCTGAATACATTAGATATTAAGCAGAAATTCCCCATATTTCTGGATAACACAATCCATCTATTTGTTACCGTATTTTTTGTGTGTAGAACGAGTTAAATTTCTCAAGTCAGACTAATCAAATCCCTACAAAGAATGTGGAAAAAAGAAAATGACAGAGGATGTAATATTTTGTTCGGTTATATAGAAAAAAGTAGACTCGGGCTTCAGATATTTTTGCAGTTGAGCACAATTGTGTAATGGCGTCATGACATTTTAATACATCTCATAAAGATTCTCTGCAATACTGAGCAAAGCAAAAAGTCTCACGTTCTGGGTCATTTTGATAAAACACTGTAATATACAGAGCTATCCCTGGAGCTGTTTTGTGATACATCTATGCTCTCTCAAACTCCTCCATCTACTTATACTTGAGACAGAAAGAAAATTAGCTTTCAGCTTTCAATCCACAGGTGGGCATAAAAAAAATCTTCACTGTGTGACAGAACAGTGAGACTATGGATGCTTAAAATTCTGTCTAACTAGCTGCACTGAATTCTGCGCCATAGAGACTGGGGAGAACTGCCCTTCCTGCCACTTATTTGAGGACTGTTCAGTCTTGATCCAAAATCTTGCCCTTTAAATCACAGACTTAATGTTTTTGGCTGCCTTTTTGCTGTTAAAAATTGATGAACAGAAGACAGCCAATGGTGAAAAACCAGCAAGATTCTATACTTAAGTAATATAACAATGTGAAAAAATTACAAGCAAAGGTCCTGTATGCAAAATTTCACCTAGTTAGGTGCACAAAAAGCAATGGAAATGTTATAAGTCATAAGGATTTATTCCTCTATCAGTTGTACCTGCTCCCTAATTGATTAAATAGGTATTGGAGAACTCATCCAAGGAAAAGCTCAAAACTAATCAAGTGCAATATTGAGGTCTTTACTTAAGCACATTTGTTTGTATTTTGAACATAGCTAATTCATTCTTTAATAGCTTTAAAATGTGACTCTGACATGCTAGTGCAGTGCTTTGCACCGTCACCTCACAGCAAAAAGGTCCTTAAATTCAGGCTAGGGCCTCTTTGTTTTTTTTATTATTATTTTTAGTAAAAAAAAATAAATTAGTAAAATATAATGACTGTAAATTGCCTTCAGGTGTAAACGATAGCTGGAAGCTACGACACATTGTAGTCCCCTTTGTTTTGATGTCAAATAACACAGAAGCCCCAAGTACCCGCTGTTCAGAGTTTTAGTTTGTGAGGGGCAGCCAATCAGAAGACAGTTACCTTAAAGGAAGAGGAGCTAAACTGTCTTTTTTGAGACAGAGAAAGTAGTGAGAGGTTGCATCAAGGCCCAATTTGACATAAATAAGGATTATTTTGAGTTGTGAAACACACACACAGCTGGAGTCTAAGACTAAATATACTGGGCTGGAAATGAGCATGAGAAGTGCATGTTAAATATACAATTCTTAAAACAGTCAAGATGTTACACATGCACAAACCTACTGTAGACAGATACTCATTTCTGGGCTTATTACTTGTGAGCCCAACACAGAAGCATGGTGCAGGAAGGTGGGGAGGCACATAACAGCTGACAGTGTGCAAGAGGTGGGGTACACTCATGACAAGACTAATACATCCCATGGTGAATGCAGAAAGACAGACAACTATTCACGCTCAGTGAAACACCTGCAGCATATTTAGAAGGATGATATATTCTCAGTCTTCAGTGCCTGGGGTGAAGTTGACCATCAGCCAGGTTGGTTTTGTGAAGTGAGGAATGCAGAGTGGATGGCACGACCTGTAATTGTATATCAGTTCTCTGTTTAATTCCTAGTGGCTCTTCTCACCTTTCCGTGGGCCTTTTTATATGCTGCCTTAATTTGCTGGCGCTGATCATTGCTGCGGGCTGTAAGAAGCATGAGGATGGCATCTTCATCTGTACCTGCACCAGAAATCATATAAACCTTAAATAATGTGTGGAAAATGACTCTGAAATCATCTGCAATGTGGGTCAAGACAAAAGAAGCTTTTCATTTCAAGTCTTTCTTTTCAAACACAACACAAATCCTTATTATGATAGCTTCCAGTATATCCTAACCTAAATGAGTCAGCCTGTTAGAGCATGAGATCAGGATTCAAAAGGATTGGCATGGCAGATGATCTAACAACCAATAGCTTTCTAAAGTCAACAGCACCTTAGTTAAAAAAAAAAAAAATAAAAAAAAAATAAAAAAAAAGGCTCAGAGACGCAAACAGGCTGAAGCAGCATGTATCATTTTCAATTCAGGGATCAAATGTTAAATTAGTGAAAGGTAATTATGGCACAAAGCCCAGCTGATCTGCAGTGACAGCACTGACTAAAGAACTGTACTTAAGTAGTGCAAGTCTGCTGTTTCAAGTTTGAGTCCACAGTAGTTTGCAGACAGGGAAACCATTAATTAGATCTAATGGTTCTGCTTGTACTGGTCATAAAGTGTTAGGAAATATAATTTACAGTGTTATCGCTTTCTCTCTCTGACACATGCGTCAGTTTTAATGTTGGTGATACACTAATTGGTAAAACACACTAGAAAAATGAATTGCTTTCCCATCTTTCAGATGATGCTTACAAAAGGGAGCAGTTCAGATGCTCTGACAGCTGTGTCAGTAATGTGTTTTTATCTTTGTTCATTATCTGTTTTCACATCCTTTCCTGTATTTACAACCACTACTGACAAATAAGACAACAGTTTTTTATTAAATTAATATAGGATGAAATGACTGGTCATGCTTTTTGTAGCTTTGCCTCCTTACATCACCACAGTGGACTTTAAATCAAGCAGTCAATATGTAATTATGTGCAGAATTTCAGCTTTAAACCAAGGAATGTTACAAAAATTGTGCATGACTATTTAGAAATTACAGTAGTTTTATACTTAGTTCCCCATTTTCAGAGGTACAGCTTTTTCATTGAATGACTTACATAGGGACCTGCCAAGTAAATAAATAAACACACCTAAGCAGCTATTAAAAAAAAAAAAAAAAAGCTTTCAACTGTGCAAAGAATTCATTTTTTGTATTTATGGTCATCGCTGTGAAATGTTGCATACAATAGTTAGTTAATGTCGTATGACATGCTAGTGTCAATGTGAAATGAAAGTGAGCAGCAATACATTTAAGCAGGATACTGACCCATCCCTTTCATGGCCTTATGGAGGATTTCAGCATCATGTTTGGCATTGAAGTTGACGTAAGGTCTAACGCTGCCTCGGTATGCCTGTAGGAAGAGAGCAACACATGTAAGTAATAAAACATTTGTAACAAGCAAAGGTTTCCTTCATCTGTCTTTGTTAGTAACAACAGTTAGCATGCTGATGTGAATGCACTCATGTAAGTGCAAGTATGCATGCATTTTATATACCCAATACTCACTGTTGTTACACCCCAGACCAGGGAACCGGCGTGCGACATAAGGAAAATAAAAATAAGGAAAAAATGCCCCCCACACTCCCTGCTCTCAAGGAGGACGAACCAACAAAAAACAGCTACCACGGATTTCACAACAGCCAGTCAGTTTATTGAGTCCCAAAAGGTAGCAGGCATCAGGGTGAGCATGGCCAAAACAAACAAAAACTCTAGAAATGAAATGCAGCTGGCTTACCTTCACAGAAAACCCCAAATGAAAATTACAGGTGTCTTACCTGCCTCCCTAACCAAAAACAGGAGAAAAGGTTCCCAAAGAAAAATGGCTTCTCACCCCTACAGCTAACGAGTTAAAAAAGTATTGACAACTATTTACATCTATATACAACAAACTATTTACAACACGGGGGGAGATCACGACCATGACAAACTGAAACACAGGGCTTAAATACATAGAGGGAGCAATCAGGGAATGGACAACAGGAGGGAAACACAGCTGGGGCAAATCAGAACTGACGAGACAAGGAAGCGTAAACTGAACACACTGAGATAAGACAGACCTTCAAAGTATAACAGGAAACACATAACAGTCACGCCTAACACAAAACACTGACAACATTGGATCGTAACACTGTACTTTCACACATAGGTTATTACCAATTCTGGCTCGAATCATACATGAAAAAAAAACAATTATATTATTTTTTGTGCACCTATTGCACTTAAAATTAAATCCTTCCCAGATCAATTCTCAATTTAAAACCAATGGTAGTGCAGTAGTAGTGAATTAGTACAAGACTTTCATAACTTTAGCACCATTTCAGCTAGTCGGGTAGATGGTGCTTCATGCAATGCCCTTTTCTGGCAGAGAATAAAACTCCAGCAGAAATTTTTTATTCTGTGGGCATAAAAATTTTAAGATACTGAAAATTGCAAGCGACTGTTAGTAGCAGCACTATAAACTTTTGCCAAAGGCCATCAAAAACCTGCATGGGTTTAAATGTTGTCTAACCCAACAGTGAGGCAATACTTTAAGTAGAACCTAAATCAGGTCTGACTGCTGGTTTTTGTCAGCAGGTAATTTAAAAAAAAATGTGTTTTCATCTTACTTGGACGTGCACACATTCTTAACCCTCAGGGTCTGTTAAAAATCACCACCCTTTCAGCTTGTTAGTGGCCACAAGTGGCCACCTACAGATTAGGTCTATAATTTTTTATTATTTTTGTTTTTTTGCCATTTTTTTTGCATAAAGCTTTTAAGTAACTTCAGTTCTTTCCATAAATATAAAATAATTATTACTTTTTTATTTTTTAACCCTTTAAGCAAGGTGTTTATGTCCAGCACTTTTTATAAAATGAGCATAAACACAAATATAAACTCTCTAGAGGCAATAAGCTGGATATATTTTGTTCATTGTATCTAAAAACGTCACCTGCTGGAACATCAAATAAGACATTTAAGAGGATTACTGATGTAGATTTATATATATATATTTCACTGTGGATCATTATTCCTGTGTTTCTGACCTTTGTAATGACAACATTTTCAATATACCTCATTCACGACTAGACTATATGGTGGAATAAATAAATGGTTTTAGCCTTAGTTCATTTAGAAGTCATACCCAACCTCAAAATGTGGTTGTTTTATTCACTTATTTTAGTTTTTAAGTGAAGATGGAGTAGTCTCCTTTTTAAACCATCATGCAGTGCCATCTCCCAACTGTCTCTTGATGAAATTGTAAGCCAGTGGGGATACAATAGAGACAGGTGCCTACAGTTTCCATGTACATGGTAATTCAATATGGTACAAACTAGACCACCATCATCAACTGAAACTGAGTTCTTTCTTCACGTCTCCTCATTAGACAGTCTGAGGTATCTCAGCACACTGATGGGGATAAAATCAAATCAAGGATATCAAATGAAGCTGCTGCTTCTCTTTTTGTGCCAATGTAAGTATACAGCGCAGGCATACTAATGTTTTTGTAATGAGTGCATCTTCACACAGAAACTCCTTTCGGTGAAATGAGGCTCATCAAAGAGTCAGGGTATCCACACACACCAAGTCTTCGTGGAAAAAGGAAATTGGAAAAATGAGAATTTAGCTAAATATATAGAGGGAAAAATAATTTAGGGCTACATGCAAGCCATTTGATTGAGCTATTTGTGATGGGCATCGTTTCAGAACGAATGTCACAGTGACTTGAAAAGGGAATGACCTTTCAAGAGTCAAGCCACACTTCATTACACAAAGAAAGTCCTAGAGCTGCAGCTTAACAGGAGGGATTCTTGGCACTTTGCATAGCTTCTCTTTTCACAGAGCACAAAACAATGAAAGGACACACTTACCATGCTTTTTTTTTAGTGATGATTGAAGATAATGGCTGTCAACTGAAAGGAAACGAAACAATTTAAAAAAATATTGAAACAAAGGCTTAGATTCACTGGATTTATTCAAAAAACAGTATAAATCGAGTGGAATTACTCAACAGTAACAAGTTTCTGTTCTTACCAACTGATGTCTGTCTTCTCCTCCACACAGATGATCTGGAGTCAGGTACGCTCTTTATTTTCTTCCCCCTAAAACTCCTCCTCACTAAGGAAAGCTGACAAGATGCACATCCTCATCTGCAGGTAGTGTTGCCTTTCACTGACAATCAAACGTGAGATGGTTAGCTCATGCTTCAAGTCACCTTTGTGTGACTTTTATTAAGCGGTTAAAAATTTCTACAAATTTTCACAGACAGCAGTTGTTATTTTTTAGAATGTGTGATGCTGCCCAGCAGCTTTGATCACGTATTTAATTAATTTGAACTCTTTAAAAAATTGCAAACATGTTAAAGTTCCACCAGTCTATCTGAAACTGTTAGTAATACATTTTTTAAATCATTTATTCTTTCCTCTTTTCTTATGTTTTTTTTTCCAAGTTTTATTACTAGTCTTGAATATTTTTGTTTCCAAGCTTTTCTGCGGGTAAACTTTGTTTGCACTCTAGAATTACATTTTCTTTGTTTTAGTGGCCCTATGATGGGGTTGATTATTTGCTTTAAATTATCTTAAATTTAACCCTGACTAAAGTCTGTAGTACTCTGTAGTTCTTTATACAAATGCTCCTTTGAGTTTGACAGTTAAAATAGTTGTATTCTGTTTTTATGACCAACAATTGGCTGAGGTGGAGCAAATTTGATATGTTTTGGACAATACTGAGTAGTTTACAAAAATGCATTCATCATCATATAGCTTATATATATTCTGTATAAAATCCTAATTAGCAATTAGGTGAAGTATAATATAAGTGAAATGCAAAAACCGAGTTTTCTGAAAGAAGGCCAGAAGCTTTAAGATGTGTATTGATTCTTTTGTTTGTTATTCTCACTTCTTCTCTTGTTTGAAACTAAGAACTGCAAAACCATTCAGGGCCCTGTTTAATTCCATTTATGGTCAACTTCCTGGGGAGAATGTGCTAAGTATAGTATGCAGGAGGGGAATGTTTGCAGGATGTGTTGATTGTAGGAAATAGTTAAGATTCATTTAATTTATTACTCTATTGTTATTTCCTGGAATCAGAGGCAATACTGTCATTACAGACAGGAGCTGCAGCATTATTTTGTGTCAAAAAAAGCAGGTGCTGCAGACTTTTTTCTAATTTCTTGTTTTTTCTCTTTTTTTGATAATTTTTTATTAGTTTCAGTCAAACTAAATATAAAACACTGATCCACTTGACCTGATGAACAGTTTAAAGGCTCTTTGTTTCTGCCCCACCACTTAGCCATGTCTCACATATTGTACTTGGCAGTACTTGGTTGCCTTCCACCCAGAAACCAGAATGGCATATGAGAAAATGTCTTTGGGTGATTAATAGCATGTGCCCATAATTACTCCAGTGTCTTGAATGAATGCCTGAGAGAGCTAGTGTTCTATTAAATAATAAATCAGTATTTTAACATGCAGGCTTAATTCAGTGTTCTTTCTGCCTCTGTCTACATTTAGCTTTTTGTTTCATGCTCTACATTAACATGGTTTCAAGCATGGCTACTCAGAGGTTAATGTGCAGACAGGACACAAAGAGGAGATGCTTGATGGCTGATAGGAGGGAAGGGATCAGCGGCGCAGCTCACATATCATTATAGTTGTCTCCTTCGCAGCAAACCTTAATTAAAGTGAGCACCTGTGAGAAGATGGGAGTGTGAATACCATCTCTGAGGTGATCCAGTTACGGAAGCTCACAGTTTCATTTCACAGTCTCCCAGGCTGACAAGGAGCCAATTTCCTTGATTCCCACATAAACAAGCGTATAGCAGCTAATAACAAACATATCAGATTGAATGGAGATATTTTTCAGGTAACTGAGATATCGTCTACTCACCAGAGGCAGACATACACAAACTAAATGGATTATGTACTTCTCTGAGTATTTAATATCTCACAATCGGATAAGCTACAAGTGTTCATATGAAGTGCTTGGATAATATGTGCAGTTTTTACAAAAACTAATTTCTCATTCTTTCTCTCATGTGATATGTGCATGTAGATAATGACTGTTAAAAACGCTACGGACACTGAATTACAATTCATATTTTTAGCAAAATCCTCATACAGTGCACCAAACTTCATGCCTGGATTAACCTAAAAAAATATTTTAGCTGATCATCTTTATCTCTCAAATGAAATGTTTGGGTTTTTTTGTTTTTGTTTTTGTTTTTTTTTTGTTTGTTTTTTTTTGGGGGGGGGGGGGTGATAGTTTCAGATACATATCTATTTGTAATGATTTTGATTGTAAGCTGTAAATAAAGTAAGTAAGTAAACAAAAGATGGACATAACTTCAGGTCTGAAAAGTAAAACCAGTGCAAAAGTTCTTTTAATCTGCACTCCATCAAATGGCAAGCAGGGAGCTCTGAATGCCAGTAACACACAACTGTAACACACACATATATATATACACACAAGTCTGCAAGGGATTTTCCTATAATTTCCTACCAATGACAATGTGATGGATGACATTGGCTGTCTTAAAAACATTGATGTCATTAGCTGTGTTTAACGACTATAATTAATCTAAGCCTAAATAAGACAAATTGCAATTTTTTCATTTGCAAAGTGTTAAAATATGCAGTAACACTATATCTATTAATATGTGCAATAACTAATAACTAATAAGTCTTTTTTTTCTGCCTGTAACCTAACTAATTTTCTGAATTTTAAAGATTAATGTAAAAAAATAAAAATAAATAAAACAAGTCAAGTCATACAGAAATCACTGCTGTTGTGGTTAAATTCAGACAGTTAGTGATTAATGATACATATGTACTTAAAAAGAAGCTTACATAAGGAGACATACTTGGTCATACTGTCTGTAAGTTGAAGACTAGTCCAAAAAAACATCAAACATTGCCATGAAAAAGTATTTGCTGCTTCCTGAATTCTTATCTTTTTCACACATTTGTCACTGTGATCATCAAACAAATTCTAGTAATGCCAGTTCATACCAATTGCAATTTTTTAAATGATGATTTCATTTCTTTTAAGAGAAAATAAGCTATCCAAACCTTTCTGGCCCTGTGTGAAAAAGTAAAGGTCGCCTTTGTTAAATCATGAGTTAACTGAGATTAATCAAAATGTTTGGACTCTAGTTTCAGCTCTCAAAAAGCAACACATCATGAGACCATCTAAAGAAACAGCTGAGAAGCAAAGTCCTTGACAGTCTGGAAAAAGTTACAAGGTTTGCATTCCAGCTAATCACAATGAACCATTATCAACAAATGGAAAAAAAAAAAAACTGGAACAGTAACAAAATTACTAAAGTCTAACAAGATTTCTCCAAGAGCACATCAACAACTGATGTAAGACGTCACAAAAGAACCCAAAACATCATCCAAAGAACTCCAGACCTCACTTGTCTCAGTTAAGATCAGTGTTCATCATTGATTCCCTGTTATCACAAATGCTTGATTGCAGTTCTTCCTGCCAAGGGTGGCACAACCACTTATTGGTTTAGGGAGCAATGCAACAGTGCCAGATAGTTTGGATAGTTTTTTTTTTTAAAGCATTTAACGTGCGTTATCTTTGTCTTATATTAAAACTATTTTCATGTTTGTTTGATCAGAAACATTTAGGTGAGACAAATGTGCACAATGTTTGGCACAATTTGTGTGGCAGGAAAATCATGTTAAAACCAAAGTTAGTGAGTTAACCTTGTTTTTTAAATTGCACTTTCTAAAATCATATATGACATTTATGTATTAAAATCTATTTGTTTTTATATGAGAAAACATCTATTGATTATTTATCATCTAAATCAGTGATCCTGCAAACTGCTGGGAAGTGAAACCAAAAGTCAGCAGTTTCTTCCCATTGCCCTTCCCAAGTTGTCAGCTTTAAAACCAAATCACTGAGAGATTTTCATTCATGAGCGGTGTGCCATGCGACAGCTGTGTTACAGAGCTCTGTGTCTACAACTCAATATATGCAGTACTGAATGACCGACAATAAGGTCTATCATCAATCAAAGGGTCACCATAGATCACATGTTTACTACTTTCCACAAATTACAGCTTTGCTGAGGCCAGGTTCAACTTGTGTCTTATACCTTTTCAGGAACGTTCATCATAATATATTAAAAGAGCAGATAAACTGCCTCTACTAAGAGGAAACCATCCACAGCTCTTGTGTATGAAGCCAGTGAATAAATGTTGTGCTAGATGCAACATTTGCGATTAGGGAACAAATAGACTACTGTCGTGTTTGAGAGCAGACTTAATTTAGACAAATATTCATGAAATGTAATCTTTATTTTATTTTTATTTTTTAGCTTTTTGGGGGTTGGGGGTAGGGGGCTGACTATATACATAGTTAATTTCCAATAATCAAAGATGTAAAGTACATAAAACTCCAGCTAATATTTCTGATAATAAATATATTTTATTAGGATTGACTTTAGCTTTGCGCTTAAACTACAGCATAAAACTATGTAAGCATGTCAGATTAGCAGCATTTTAGAATATATTGTTTATATAGAAAACGCGTCTTTTTCGAGGATAAATGCAAAATAAGTAAATTTAGAAATTTATTAATAAAATCAAGAAAACAACACTTGAATATTCACTGAAAATTAAAAAATGCTAGCCTACCCATTTTACAGGTAATGAATTTTATTAATTTTTTTCCAACCCAAATGTTAAAAATACCAAAAAGAACAAAATCTTTGTCCATAAAATGGTTAGTGTTTTGATCAGAGTTTACCTTGGTTTATATTTTATTATTATTGCCAAGCAGGTGTTTTGAACACGTCTCTATTTAAAAAGTGTATCTCTGGTCTCAGAAGATGAGTCCGATTCAGCAGTTTTGTTGCTCTTTTCAGCAGAATTCTTCATCTTCATCAGATCAGATGCTTTGATTATTTCGTGGTCATAGTCTAACTCTCTGTTGTCTGCAGCATAGACTCTACAGGAACCTACACCGCAGATGCTGCTGCTTTTGACTTTTTCAGGATTCAGATTGATTTGCACTAAGGTTTTTTTTTTTTTTTTACGATATATTGCAAATAAAGAGATCATAGTATTGTAACCAAAGGAGAATTTTAAGCTCAAAAGCACATGTGCAAAATAAATCAGAGCTGGCAGAGCTCTGAGTTACAGCTGGAGTGAGCAGATAAACAAACTGTTATTATTTTGAAATAACCCGTGCACGAATCTGCTGAAGAAAAATCCCTTAAGATTCACTGGTGTGAAATTAGCTGAGAGGTGGCGAAGTGTTTTCAGACATGTCTCAGAGAAAGTATTCACAGAAACAGCTTGACACCTTGGAACACTATGCTTCTTTGCTTTCTTGCAGAGAGCCACATTGAAAAATTTCTACATCCATCACATCTGCGTAAGTGACCTTTAGTAGTTTTGGCAGCTGGATTAGCCATGCTACCCCTTTCTGTTTATTTCTAGTCAAAGATGTAAGAAAACCTCCAAATTAGTTGACTTTTAAATATAAAGTTAATGTAGGAATGCAAATATTTACAGATCTTGAGAAATCTTAACAATATTATTTCTGGCAACAATGATTTGCAAGAAATAACTTGCATCACACAGGTACACTACATATGAATAATGGGTGTTTTCATTATTGTGTTGAAGTATAAGGAAATCAGCTGCCATTGTGTTATGAACATGCTCCCCTCTAGGTTAACAGGATATTGATCCTTTTGGGACTATTCAATCATTCAAAGCCTGCATGACCTCCTCTGACTAATGACTGAAGAGGAATAAAAATAAAACACAGTAAGAACCACAGGTAAATGGCAAATTAAAGGAAAACCCAACACAAATTATCTTGGCATTGACTCTGTTCCTGGAGCTGAACTGAAGAGATGAAAGTCTTTCTTCCGAAAGATATTTATGCATTTGATGATTTAATGTTTGTGTTGAGCATCTATCTGGTGCTGTATGAAATCTGGCGATCAGGAAAGCCATAGTGTGCACATTATTTTGATATGCATCAGATAATTCAGTGATCCCTTATGTCATCCTGCAAAAGATCACTCCCATCAGGACATAATCATGTCCTTCAATAAGTGGAAAAGTGGACTCCACACTTGGCAGTAAAATAGCTTCCTATCTGTTTGAACCTTTTATTGTTTTATGTAAAGCACTTTGGTATGCCCAAAGCTTTTAAATGTGCTCTATAAATAAAGATTGTTGTTGTTGTTGTATCTGTGGTCAATAGATCAGGTGTATTGGCCACTTTTACATCCCTGGGAAATGTTAAATGGCATTAACCCTGTGAGTTCTTTTAGTTGATATTAGCTTTCTCACCTTAAGTCTCATGACACTTTGCCCCTTGATATGTACAATACTTAAAAAATAAAATAAAAATAAAATAAAGGTGGCATAGCACCTTTTATATATTTCATCAGCAGAAATCCTTAATATTCCTCCTGCCAATTCACGAAAATGAGATGAGTGCAAATTGGCCTACTGAATGCACTGCTTTAATCAGCATGGATCAGGATGCAGATTTAATCTTGGCTTCTGCTTTTACTCAGCAGTTTAGATGTTTGGGCTATGGCTGTGTAAATACACTTAATAGCTCTTGCATAAAATTAGCGGTAATTTTAATTACTGAAGGAGAACACAGATAAGGCTCCCTGCTTCACGCTTATCTGAAAATAAGCAACATATAAAGCTGGTGAAAGAACAAACGGGTTTCTATGAATAAAATCATGAGCTTTTATTATTTGTGAGGCAGTTTCAGCACGAGTCCATAACAGATTATTTTTAAAGTAATTTTCTTACACAGTTCTGCAAAGGCACAATCAAGTACGCCAACATGCCTCAGTCCTGGCAGTGTTTTGGCAGATTTGTCCCATATTTCACAACACACGCTCCAACCTCTGTTCAAAGCAAGGCTGCCTAAAAGAGCGAACGGGCTGCAGCATCGATTTTGCCACAGAGTTCCTGAGCTGTTTGAGAAGCATCCAGAGGAGAAGCATCATGAGCATCAGGAGACCGAGAAGCATCCCCACGTACAAGCTCAGGTTCCAGCCCCAGCCCAGTGCCAGCGGCAGCGACGTGGACGCCACAACAAATCTTCTGGGGGCAGGCATGGGGTTAAGCAGCAAGCCACTCTTTACACTACCAAAAATGGTCTTTAACAAAGTTAGATCTTAGGAGTTAAACAGATGTTATGCCGTAGCTGCACGAGTCATCATTCAGCCAGGTATCCAGCCGTTTAGGCTATGTTATAGAATTCCCAGTTTCCATGGTTAAATCCTCCCGTTAGTCACAAGTGCGTGCAGTCAGTAATAAAGGAAACCTGCTGAGATAGTGCATGCTTTTTGAGCGGTCCATGCTTCTGAGATGAAAATCCTTTCTGCAGCTGGGCTCCACTTCCCCTCTCCTGTCAGACTCCTTGCACAAAGCCAGCCTCCCAATTTATCACGAGGGGGAGCGTGCAATACCTTCAATGCTATTGGCCGACTAACTCTCGTTCAGATAAAAATCAAGCCGTTGTTGAATGACAAGTGGAAAAGCATTTAGTTTGAAACAAACTCCAAACACGGGGTGTGTGTCCTTATTTTCCCCTTCCCTTGTTGAACAGAACCTTAAATGCCTTGAGGGGCTTTTGATATTTCAAAAGCCTACTTATCCTGTTGTAAGAAAGGCTGCACAGGAAAACCTTACTGGTTTAAAGAACTAACTGACTTTACCTTTCCCATAATTACCACTCCTCAATGGCACTTTGTCCTCAATTCAAACAGAAATCCCATTTTGGATACCCAGAAATTAGTTTAGCCTTATACAAACAACCAGGGCTCACATTCCTAAGCTGATGTAAGCTTTTAAGAACTTGTCCTCTGCTGCCCTCTTGAGTCTAGGGTGTTGATAAAGCATCAGAAAATGTATTTAAAAGAATTTTATTTACAAGAGCCATAGTTTAACAGTGCAGAAGATGTCCCAAAAAAAGCTTTCAAGACACCAATGTAATCAAATGACTCAATGACAGACAAACTATACTTTAATCTGCATCCCATTAGGCCAAATGGTCCAAGGTTACACCTCTTAAAAAAAAAAAAAAAAAAAAAAAAACTAGGCAACCCTGCACCCTTGCTTAGGAAACTAAGCTAGAAAAAAAAAAAAAATTGAGGCCACAATCTGTTCTGTGGGTTTAGGTACATGTGCAGGTCAATTAGCAACACTGAGGAGCCAAGTAGCCCAACAGTGCTATAAAGCCTATAATTTGTCTGATTAAAATTTCTTGATTTTGCCAATAACTGTAGTGTGGCATGAATCTTAGACTTTACAATATAAAAATTACAAAAAAAAAAGTCAAAACATCTAAAATACCTAGTGCTACTCCAAAAAGAGCAGGGCATTTGATATTGTGGCACACATCATTAAGTGACAGGGGAGTACAACATGGATAGAAGGGAATGAAGTAGTCAGTTCAGCTGCAGTTTAGTTGGTGCATTGATGCTTGAGACTTCATGGTACCTGTGGAGGAGACAAGGGTTTAGTGCTTTAGCACAAATAAAGAAACCCAGACTGTTCCAAATGTAAACAAAGACTCCCATGAAGTTTTCAAACAAATCTGCTGACTTACTTTGTGCCCTTGTACTTCTCCCGGACAGACTGCTGTGCATGCTGAGGGGCATTGAGGTATATGCGGTGAAGATCCTCAATGCACGGCATCAGATCTTCCAGAGAGTAGCCAGTCATCTCGTTCAAGGACTTGGGCTAAGGAGCACAACTTTGGTCAGTTTGTGTCTTCAAATATACAAATACATTTCCCCACACACTAAACTAAAGCTTGCATAAACTTGGACAAGTTTAACTTTAAACAACAGTTAAGAGTAGATGCAAGCTCTGAGTTATTGGCTGTGCTGCTGGACACCATTGGCATTTCCACCTACATATAGACCAATACCTCCTAGTTGCCCATTTGTACAAGTCTATAGAGCTCACCCATGAGGCACCAGTCACTGTGGTGTTAGCCAGAATGTAGGCCGCAGCTGCTGTCTGCGATGGCAAGTATTTCAAGAAGGGGTCTGAATCAACCAGGCTGAGCTCACCAAGGTACTGAAGATGAAACAACAACAAATGTTTAGACAATGCACTTAAGACATCACTTTCAGACTACAGAAATCTCATGCCCACCATTGCCAAGCTCTCCACTTGTTTGGTAACAGCATGCTGCAGGAAGTACTGAGTGAGAAACTGGTTTATTGTTGGTGCTGCCAGGTCAAATGAGAGCACTTTAAGCACCAGATGCTCCATTCTTAACACTTGCTTCTTTGTGTAGGTGTCGTCTGTGATGTAAACAAACTCTGCCACCTCTGGTGGGTAGATTTCTTCAAATTTCCTGCATAACATTCAAAAGGAACAAATGTAATGTTTGCAAAGTAGTGGGCTTTGAACATTTGTAGAATCTGACATGCAAAGAGGTACATACGAAGCTAGCAGCATAGCTGCAGTGCCAACCAGCTGAAGTTTGCCTCTTAGGACAGACATTGAGGAAAGGAAGCGATCAATGTAGTTAACAGCCAGATAAAGTGTCTCATTCTGGAGCTTGTACTCTTCGCCAACTTCGACCAGCCAATCAACCAGAATGGCTCGCATGCTGTTTGTGATGTCAGGCTGCTTCTTCATGTAGCCAGCTTTAGGCCTGGTTTTCACCTGTGGGGTGACAATCTAGTTATAAAGAGCCAGTTTGCAAACAGGATCAGATAACCATCAACAGGTTTAGGTTGAAAAATGTTGCCAGGGGACATGTCTAAGATGGCAGCACTGCCAGAAAATTCTCATATGCTTTTTGCTTTAGCACTTCGTATGCCAATTTCTCACCTCCATCTCCCTCAGATAGCTGTGAATTTCAGCTGCATATTCTGGGGCCTCATTTACATTCACTGGTTTTTCCTCCCCCTCAACCACAGACATGTCCATTGGAGAATCTGAGAAGAGTTTTATATTTAGTAAACAGTAAAAACCCAGATCAGAGTAACAGTTGCTAGCATCATTTCCTTTAAACCCACCAAAGCTGACATCCATCGCTGATGGAATTTCAATAGTGGCAAGGGGCTGCCGGAGCCGTGCCACAGCACTGATCTCCAGTGGGGATTGTTCAACTGTGGGCTTGGCTTTGATACTCTCAACTGCTTGCAGTGGCTTCTTGACACAGGGTCCATCAGGCTCATCAATATGGATCTGGAAAGCGGGTTGCTTGGCCAGTGGTTTATCAAAGCAGCTTTTCCCAAAGTCTTCATTTTTACAAGACAAGGATTGTGTTGAATCCTGGAAGCAAAGAAATATTCAGACATGGCCCACAGAATAGAAACTTTGTTAGATTAGATCTGACAGCAACACCATCCAAGGGCATACATGCTGCTCAACTTAGTGGTTAGATGAAGACTTTTCATTACAACACTAAGTGTGCTGCACTTGACTGAGAACATTCAGATGATATTACACTAGTCAGGTTCAATGTTAATACTCAATTGTTACATCCGCTGACGGGAGGGAAACGTTAATAAAGCACCCTCAAGAAGGCATGTTTGTTGTTTTAAGCAGCCAACTACATGACTGACTTCACCTTAATGTTGATATTAAAATGGCGGTCAATTGGTGGGAACGGGGCGTACACACACACACACACACGTTCGTGAGTTTGTAAATATTAAGTTTTAAGAAATAATAAAAGCATCAAGTATTTTTTAACAAGCAGGGACATGGTAAAATGTATTGGCTCCAAAACATGTAGTCAACAGCAAAGCGCAGCACCAGCTAAGCAGCTACCAGTTAGCATTGTTACCTGCTTTCCGCCGACTTGGGATTTGTTCCTCTGGTTGTTCTGCAGGGCTCCTAGCACGGTTCTGTTGGCGGCTTGCTTCGGAGGAAGGTTTTCTTGGTTTTCAGTCGCCACAGGTCGGGCTTTAAGCGAGCCTCTGAGTCTCTGCAGTACATTTTCCTGATTCTGGTAGTCACTAGCCGCGCTTCCCTGTGCTCTGTTAGCGCCTGACATGTTGCCCTCCAACTCCAGCCTGCCTTCCGCTAGCTTAACTACAATTGTTGAGTACTTGTTAACTAGTGAAATGAGCCCTCAAATATGATGCGTGGATAAAGGGATCAAGTATATGGATATTATAGCGAGGTTATCATTAGCGTCTACCTTGCCGAGGAAGCTTAAAGAATTGTTCACAATCAAAACTAAGCTGTTGAGATGGTAACCACACTTGGAATCCCCGTGCTAAAACAAAGCAGACAAAAACAAGACATGCACAATTGGTGGTACAATGGCTACAGTCGGAAGACAAGAATTTAAGTCGCCATAACGCACGAGTTTCGAATTCACTACAAACCTGGAAACAAGGGAGCTAACCTCGATCCATTTACACAGAAACCTGTAGAGACTGCAGCTTTCTCTCAGTTCAAGTAGCCCGCGAGGATTGAAACAGACCAATCAGAAGCCGCGAAGGCAGTGACGCGTAAAATGTACGGGGAACCGAAGAGTACAATAATCTTCTGATTACTAAATTCAAAACCGGTTTGGCATGTTTGAACGTAAAATCGCTTTATTAAGTCAGCTGGGCCTGTGTAGCAAATGCACGCATAAAGGATAAGATCTTGTTTTATTTTTTTCCTTTTTTTATTTTGCTATCTTCATATATGTTCAGACACACAGGTTACCCAAGGCATTTAATCATATGAACCATTTGTAATCTGTTCTTAGTGACTAAAGACTTGTGTTGGGAAGTACTAACTGCATGCAATACACACAATAATTAAACCACTTTTTGAATTAGCTTGGTTATAGTTTAATTTTTAATGAATACATAATCAGAGAAGTTGTTACCTGGATAACTGAGTGCGCTTGCCTTTAAAATCAGTCTGAAACTAATTATTTGCTGTCTGCAAATTGCACATAAAACCAAAGTTTATATCCTTCTACTTTTGCATAAATAGTGGACCGCTATAATTTACATATGACATATGAACAGGCACTGCTATAAACGCAACTAAATATCAGCTTTTACTGATATGACTGTTTTTTTATATATATATATTTTTTATTTACAAAGCAGTTTGAACTATACTTCCATCCAGTTATTTAGTTAACAATTTTGATAACCTTGAGTATTTTATTGCAAGTAAAAGTTTAAATATTTAATCTTTAATACAATATAATGTTTAAATATTCACTAAATGTTAACAGCAAAATATACTTACAATAATAAAGGAAATTCTCCTTTACAGAGCATGTTACATATCCTCCTAAATGTCCTCCGTAGTGGACTTTTGCAGTCATTTCCTCCATTTTGTTCTGTTTCTTTTAAATGACCAGAAAAGGAGTCCTTTTTAGAAGCAGAAAGAAATTTATTGCAGTTTGTTGAGGGAAACAAGGATCTTGAGTTGTCTGATGAAGAAGATCATAGGGAATAAGGCCTTCAAGAAGAAAGAAAGAGGAGCATCAGAGATGGTACTCAGGCGAAGTCCTCTTGAACTTGCTGTCATTAAGTGGTTGGACAACAAGCCAGTTGTCATGGCATCCTCTGCCTATGGCAATCAACCTCAGGACACACACATAGGATGGTCCAAGAAAAACAAAAGTTTTGTCCAGGTGCCAAGGCCACTGGCAATTGCTGAGTACAATACCAACATAGGTGGTGTGGACCTTGTCGACCGAATGTTGAGTTTCTATAGGATGGTCTCTCGCACTCGGAAATTGACAGCACGTGCAGTTCTCTATTTTTTTGATCTGGCAATCACCAACTCATGGCTTCAGTATAGCAGTGACTTGCAGTTTTGGGGGAAGAAACCACTCAAGTTCCTTGACTTCAAACTGTTCCTTGGTGAAGAGTTGAAGTAAATGTTTGCCATCAAAGATCAGTTTTACATGTTTGGCCTTCCAATGTCATGTGATATCTAAAAAGTAAAAACTTTTTTTTCCCCAAAAAAATCCTTTCAGCCTTCTGATTACCTTACAAACATTAGGGGATTTAAAAAAATAAAAAAAGGACAACATTTTTTTTCCTGGTAGTCAGGAGGATATATTTGCTCGTCTTTTAGGGAGCGTTTCAGATGGCACCAGTTTAAAGGACAATGCAAACTGCTAAATCTGCCTCTGCTTTATATTCTCTAAACTACTTGTATGTCAAATTTAAAAGTGCAAAGAAACTAGATACCAAATAAATGGTAAAGTGTAAAGTGTAAAAAGTGTAAAGTCACAAAGTAGCAAAAAATACAAATTCTGTGGAAAAAGTACATTGGGACTTTCAGTCCTTCAAAGTATATGTATTCAATTAACTTCCACAACGTTGGTGTGATTTTGCAGGACTTGATCTCTGGTACTCTATCAGACAATGGAAGCAAATAGGCAATCTATAGATTTGCTGTCCATGATAGTGTAGATGTAACAGTTTAATGAATGAGACTTGATTGGCTCTTTGTTAAAATTCACTGTATTATGCATTTCTTCTTCTATACAAGTAGGTTTTTGTAGTAGCATTAGTCCAGTGAATAATGAACTTTACATCATCTCATTTTTATTTGAAGAGATGAACATCACTCATATGAAAACCATAACATAAAAATATACATTACATATTTCTTTAACAACCTTATATTTGGTCACTTCAAATGCCAGCTATTCATACAGGTAACTTTTTTTTATAGTTATTTCCAGATACTTTAAAATACATAAATATTTAAATATTGTGCTCAGTAGCTATGACAAAAAGTAACTAAATATATTTAATAACATTACAGAAACACAGAGATACTACCATGAAACAAGTGTTTCATTAGAATACAAAAATAGCACAAACATTCAAAGACAACTAAATGAATACCTTCTGACCTATTAAAAACTTAGGCCTCATTAAAAAAATCTAACAGAGAATTCAAGTCATAGTTATCAAGTATCTCCAGCAATGAGGACACCTTGGTTTTTACATTCTGGCCCTTGAACTTGAATTTGTCGATGAAGAGGTCTGTGATCATTCCTACAGGAAAGAGAATGAAAAATATTAACTATCATAGGCCAACAATATTAATACGGTAAAGATCACAATGAGATCAGTTAAATGAAACTGTTAAAACATTGCACCGTAAAGCCTTTCAAGGTGTGCAGGCTGTTTCTTGTACTCCTCAAGGAGATTAGCGGATTCATCCAAGATGTTGCGATATTCTGGAATGAGGAAATCAGCATTCCCCTCATGAACCTGAAGCTCCTGATGACCACAGAGGAAGTAGAGACGCATGTTGGGAAATAGGAAGCAGATATTAGTAGCTACATTAAATTACACTCAAAAGAAACATGTGAGGAAACTGTATCATTTCACTAAATCGTGCACAGCAGATTTGCAACAGTTTCAACAGTATATTGGCAGGGATGCAATGGAAATAACGTTGCCATATTGTGAAACTGGTGCCTCTGTAATAAAAATATAACCTGCAGGGATTACAGCTTTTTAATCCTCATTTTAGGTTTAAATAGCTTTAAAACAGTTTTCATCATTTTAAAATCATCAGTTTAACTGAAGATTCTATACGTGCAATTTATGTCAGCTTAGAGTTATAACTCTCTCACCTCTCATTTACATAACCATTAAAAATAATTGCTTGTGGCATTAGCAAGATGGCTGCCGAGTTGCAAGACTTTTTTCTAGAAGGTATTTGATTAAATTCTGATCAAACCGGGTGGTCTTTACTGCAAATTCCACAACACAGTTCAAAGGAATGAATATCTTTTTTGCTTTTACACTTACTTTAAGGGCATCGATGAGCTGAACTTTTCTAGCCAACAACAGCTGGTACTCCAGCTTTGGATGGATCATGTTAAGGGTGTGGCTCACAGAGTCATCACTGATTTCTGGAAGATTAATAAACATAAATACAGGTTTTCTATTTCTTCTATTTAAAAAAACAAAACAAAAATAAAACCTGACAGATGGTATTGAAATAGAACAATAATACACCTACCGTACGAAATGTTGAGATTGATTTTCTTTTTGGTAGCTTCTTTAGACAGAACATCACTCAGTATGGAGATCGTAGAGATGTTGTCAGACTTAAAGTGACCCTCCCCTTTGCTGTGAATACAAAATGGTTCAATATATTAAACTATATGAAACTACCTATTAAACTCTTCAAAAACTTAAAGTGTATGTAGTTTAGAGCTTGTCTACTGTGTGCCTGCATTTACCAGTAGGTGGCTTCAAGCTGTGTGCCAAGGAAGGTGTTGTGGAAATAAAATGTGATGCTCTCTCCTGCGGGTGTTTTCTCAGGTACCTCCGGCAAACAGAAAACCACCCAGGAGTGGATCTCTGCAAAACTGAACTGCCCAACCAGACTGAGCCTGTTCATTGGCCTTAAATAGAGTGAGAAAAGCAAAGAGAAACGAAAACAAATGATCCCATCTGGGAAAGATATATATAAATCTTATAAAGTTTGTATCTGTCTTGTGTGAAACTTGTATGAAAAGCATATAAGAGTGAAAACAGATATAAGATCCCTTGAAAAATTATATAATGAAACTTGTATGTTTTGGATACTTACTAAAACAATGTATGAAAGTAATGAGAAAGTGGCCACTTTCATGAGTAATCACATATAAGTTTTTACTATTTGTTTTCCATATGGGATTTTATGAGAAAAAAGGGAAATCCTGATAAAAGAACCGTGTTAGAACATTCCTGTGTTGCTGCTATTAACAGTAATATATACATACAACACAAAGTTGCTGACACATATCTCATAGAAAACCATAGTAAAAGTAGAGGTTACTAAGGCTACGTTCACACTGCAGGCGAAAGCGCATCAAATCTGATTTTTTTGACCCTATGCGACCCATATCCGATCATGCTATGACAGTGTGAACAGCACAAATCCAATATTTTCAAATCCGATGTGGGTCACTTTCGTATGTGGTACTGAATCCGATACATATCCGATGTTTTAGAAAGCGACTGCTGTTTGAAAGGTCAAGTCGCATTAAATCCATCTTTTACATCACTTACACAAGACAGACGCCAATTATCAGCTTCGGAGAAGCACCCGATAAGACATCGCGAACACTTCCTGGCCATCCAGTGTAGATGTTAGTGAAACTGCTGGGAGGACAACTTTGGAGAAACATGAACATTTTATTTATACTGTATAATCTGCAGATTCTGACAGAAATCTGCAACTATCCTTTGAAGCACCGCTCCTCTAAAACAGCAATAAGGATCATTATTAGGTTATTTACATTATTATGTAAATAACAAAATAACTCAAAGCAAAAATTGGGAAACGTAAAGTCCGAAGTCTTTACATTAAGGGCCATCAGTCAAACAATATTGTTTTCTCTGGGTCTAAACAGAGCGCGTTGTGTGTGTGACGTCTTCTTTTGTGCATGCGGGCCGCTTTGGACGTTCACACTAGAGCGCATTTGCTGTCGCATTTTATTTGTAGTGTGAACAAGCAGACAAAAAAATCGGATTTGATCAAAAAATCGGAATTGAGCATTAAGACCTGCAGTGTGAACGTACCCTAAAAGCAAGAAGTAAGCATATTTATTTTCAACACACAAAAAATGATAAAATAAAAATATTAAATCCACCAAGGAGATTATGTGTCTGCTAAAAACTGGAAGCAAAACTAGAAATTCCATGTCATTTCACAACAAACACATAATAAAGTGAAATAACAAAAACTGGGAGATATCGCAGTTCTAGTTGCTACTAATCTTCAGATGTCTTTGTGGATCCAAGAACGCATGCATGATGTCAAAGGAACTGTCAGTATATATGTGTGTAGTCACTCACACTTTTATTTGTTTGTGGGTTTGTTACTCTAAAAGTTATGGAAAAATAACATCAGAATTTCACCAGAGCTGGGGCTTGATTTATGTTTGTTGGGAATTCAGATCCAGATTATTATTTTTTAATTCAGGATTCTTTATCACTGTGATGGAAGGCAAACTGGACACTGTGTCTTATGTTGCACTGACAATTTTAGTTTCAATTCGAGGGTCTAAATGTAGGAACCATTCACAACTCTAGGTTTAAAGCTAATAATGTGTTTTTGTCTTTAAAACTATCTTTTGTGTTCTGCTTCAAAAAGAATGAGATTACCAAATTTCAATTCACATCTCTATGATTTTATTATACTTGAAAAGACTGTTTTCAAAATTCAAAGTAGTGCAAATTTTTCTTTTATTCTTTTAATTACCTCTCTTGGTCTATGCTGTGAGTCCGCTGGTGGAGGGACAGAGGTTTGATCTGGTACTGGCGTACCTGACATGTCTTAGGCTGCAGTCTTGGGGTGATATACGCCTGCAGGGTTCCATACTGTCCCTCAATGGACCTCACCTATAGAACAGTTTGTTGTGGATTAAACATATTACTTCTTCTGTAACACATCATATCACAAATAGCTGAGGCAAGTTGATTATGTAGCCATTTTAAAAATGCCACACTTTCACTTACTTTGAGCTCAATTCTGGTAGTGTTGGCCTGACATCGGTATGTGGCCAGGAGGAAGTTCCCATTGGGCTGCTAAACATAAACTGAATGAATGTGAGGCCTTTGATCACAGAAGCAGGTTTATGACTTAGTTTGTAAAAGTTTTTGTGTGCACATAGTTTACACAGCTCACCTCTGAGTCACATTCACTGAAACTGACGACAGCTGAGTTCTTATCCACATCCAGGAGGTCAATAGGGACATCACTCTGTGTAGAACATTAGTCTCAGTCATATTCTGCTAGCTTACTTTTGCTACACGGAATGAAAAGTGTACTTTTTTTTGGTATTGCAACTTGTCTTTTAACAGTGCGGTATAACAGACACATGTACCTGCAACAGCAGGTTGTCGATGGCAGTCTGCACCTCCAGGGTGAGGCTGTAGCTGGCATCGTCTTGGCAGAGTGTAAACTTGTCATTGATGCTGAAGACGGGGACAGCAGAGACAGCCGTGCTTGATTGAGAGGTCTGCTGGTACTGCTCACGTCCCTGCAGGACTTTGACCTGCAGCTGCTCCAGCTCTGCCCTGAAAGTTAACAACATTACTAACTGAAAAACTGAAAGACTTGTTTTGAAATCACACTTCACAGTAAACCAAAAAAAAAAAAAAAGGGAACAAGATTTTGCTAATACCTGAGTGCTTCTACTTTAGACTGTGTCTCCTTGCTCATCCTGACCTCATCTCCGGGGCCAGCCTCGGCCTTCTGAGGCTCAGTGGTCAAACCAGTCACCCATCCTGTAAGAAGTGAAGAAAAGAGTGGACACAAGACACCAGACACTTATTGTTCCTGAGGGGAAAAAATGCATAAGCTGCAGTATTAAGGGAAACATTATCATCTAACCCGTGTAGGTGGCAGTCAAGACCTCATCATAAGACTCCTTCCCTACACAACCACCCTGGATGGAGGTCACACTCTCTGACAATACCTGTTATGAGGAAACACAGCAGAGAAAATATTGAAGATTAAGAAGGGAGTCTGTCATTTAATACCTAAATGCATTAATATTTGTAAATTAAGCAACAATTATTCAAATAACTTTAGGTTTGTAACAGTTACAAAAATACAACTGTAAATCTATGGAGAGTGAATTTTTAATCACTTACGTGCTCAAAGCGCAATGTCGGTTCATTAGAGCTGTCAAAGCCGTAGACCTCAACCGTCCCATCATCCCTCCCCACCAGGATATCATTCACTCCGTCACCAATAATATCATAGTTGTCAATGCAAAGAATTCCTGGGAGACAGAAAACATGATCACTTTGCCAGAGGTTAAGTCATCACCTAGTATGCATGAGTATCTGTTTAAACATTGTGGAAACATACATTGTGTATAAAATGAGATCAGATAGATCTGTTTGAGAAACAAATTGTTACTGCATGCCCATGCAGTAGACTCCGCTTTATGACTGCTTTGACTCAGAGCAATCACCCTCTGCTAGACAGTAAAAATATTGCACTTTTAAGGCACCTGTACACTGGCTTCATGTGTAAGAACTCGATGCTATGCCCATCTTTTCTAACAGTGTTCATGAGAAAATAATGCATTTCTGTACATACCTCCTTTCTTTTTGTCATTGTCAATTTCCCATTTGGTCGCAGCTGAAAGTTCACCAATCTCAACCAATCCTATTTTTCCATCTGTGGTTCCAAAGAGAATTTCCTCTCCTAAAGAGAAATTTCAGAAATTAAGTTCAAACGGGTACATATAAAGCAGCTTTATGCTTTATGGTTACAGTAAACAAAGAAATCAACTTGCCTTGCTCTTTATACAGTTCCAACACAGAAGGAGGTCCAGGAACTTCTATGTCATATGCAAGTTCAGATCTCTACATACAAAACCATAAAACAATTGGCATCTCTCATTTGACAAAGAGCAACTCATAATCAGAACAGTAAATGAGAGCTCAGTCTACCTGCAAGACTCTGAGCACTCGATCTTGGCATGCCAGGACGGGGACGAGGTGAGTGAGGTTTTCAGTGGACAAACATGTGATGTCATTGATCTTGTCTCCAGAGAGGTAGTAGTCCTGATCTTTGCAGTCACAGTAGTGGTTGTAGATGTAACTTGCGCACACAAAAAGGTCAGCGCCTGAGACATGCCTGGAAAAGACCCAGTGGGGTAAAGATGACACAACTCTGCACAGCTCAATCGTGTAATGTAAATCAAAATGAAGAAAAAAAACAAAACATGTTTCCTACATTGCATTAATGCTCTCAGTTAGGTTGGCTTCAAAAGTGAGGAACTGTTTGCCTTTCTTGGTGAATCCTCGGACCTGAGAACCAGAGCAGACAAAGATCTTTTCCTGGGGAGTTCCCGCAGCACCTCCAAGGTCCATTCGGGCTATCTTCTGGCCAGGAAGTGTTTTAAAGACAGGCTGAAACAAAGAGTCAAAAGTCTTACAAGCTGTTCATTTCAAATCTCTGTGATGACAGGAAAATATTTACTCACCACTGCTTCCCCCTTCTTGATGCCAAAACATGTGAGTATTCCATCATGATCAGCAATAGCAACCTAAAACATGAGGAGACACCAGTCAAGCACTCTAATACTTACCAATTTCATTTTTTAGTTTAATTAACGATTGTAGCAAAGGCAAGGAGTCATATCTAGAAGATAAGCCCAGTATCAAAAGAGAGTATAAAAGAGACCTTACATATACTATAATTTGTTTCGACCGAGCACTGATCCCACATGGTGATATGACCCTTGAGGTTTACCCAAAATGCACTTTTTAAAGTTTTCTACAATGAACTAATAGAAAACATGTTTAATTAAAGCCTGTTGGAAAAATAGTGTCTAAATCTTGTTTTGAGACAAAGTCTATTGATCTTTATGAAATTTGACTGACTATACAAGCAGTTTACATGTCCCTCTTTCAATTAAACTAAAACTTCAAAACAACTGCCCAACTTACTGCACAGCATGACAAGTCTTACTTCTTGAAGGGCTCGGGTAAAGCAATTATTTATCAGAAATCAATGTCATTGGTTTTGATTTCTGACCATCTAGTAAACAAAATATGTATTACAGATAAATAAACTAAAACCCAAATAATAAAACTGGTTACATTTTTAAAATCAGAATCAGAAAGACTTTATTTATCCCCAAGGGTCAATTAACAAAATTAATCATCTGCAGTCTTCAGCAAAAGCAGGAAAACAATCTGGATTTAGTCAGAAAACAATACTAACACCACAAATGTTAATTAATTTAGGTTACTGTATGGCTCATAAACGATACCTTTTGGGTTGCCTTTTTTCCCAGTGGAGGAAGAAGCCTCATAGTTTTCTGAGATGTCACGCCAACCTGAGAGATAGAATGGAGGAGAACTTTTACTCCTAATATTAATTAAAGAGAGAGAAAAACACACACAGCATAAACCCGACGTAGTCTGCTTTGTTTTACCTGAATGTAATCAACTCTATTGAGGCGAAGATCCATCTTCTTTCTACTGTTTCAACTTAAGTAGGAAAAAAAATCTGCAAATATTCCAAGCAGGTTATTCAGACACTACTCTTGGCCCATAGCCGCCCGTTACAATTAACACTTTGTCAGAAAAACGTTCAACCCAATTCCAAGACGATAACGATGCTAGCTGAGACTGGGATTATCTAAAGCAATGGGATTAGCTCAACGTGCTAGCTTTAGCAATCGGAGCTAACTGGTACTGGCACGCAGGCTTCGTCAACGACCGAAAATCATCTTTAAAAAAGACACGAAGAAAGTCGATGTGTGTAGATGTGAGCGCGAATAAATTCCCATTAAACGCCGATATCAGGTATAAACGATCTGTGCAACATTTTGGGACTTGTAGAGGGCAGTTGCCGTTGCTAATGGCAACGTTGCAGGCTGTAACAAAACTGCAATTCCACTGGTTGAAAGGGAGTAACGGACATTGAAGCTGCATTTTGATTGGCTATCTCATTCACGTTTTCTACCGGTGCGTCATATCACTTCTATATCTAGCAGACAATACAAGAATACATAAAAGACAAAAAGAGAAATGAAACATAAAAGCAGCAAATAATGACAATAATGTTTTTAAAAGTGGCTTAAGTGTGCCATTCTGCCAGTAATGTGAAAAATCCCATTAGCCTTTTGAATTTTCAAAGTTTTGGAAACAACTGAATAGTTTTTACTCAAGGATCTGTACCAACTTTTACTCTTTCTCTATTTTTGGGAAATACAAAGTTTACTACTTATCCAGACCCTCTTGGCACCTCTCATTTATAAACATAAAACACCATTTAATTATAGTGACACATTTATTATGTCAATGTTAAAGGTACTTAAAAGTCATAGTCATATATTTTTTTCATTTACACCATTAATAAACACAGTCCTTTACCTATACAAATGCTGGCACATACTGTAGAGAAACTAAAATTTGGTTTTAGTGATGGTATCTTGTCAGAGTTTTCTTGAAAATTATCTTCTTTCTTGTGCTTTCAGATGACTAACTGGCGTTGTCAGGAGTAATCAGGGAAGAGTACGTGGATGAACTTAAATGAAAGAACAAGCTCTTTTTACTCTCCCACATAAATATCTGTTGTATCATAAAATCAAAGAACTCTTATTTAAAATGACACATAAATATCACACATCGTTTTTTGCAAATATATCCCAGATAAATGGCGTGCAGTGTGTCTATAAGATGTATTTGATATGTACATGTAAAATTGTTTTTACAATGTACTCATAGGGTCTGAACAATTATTCACTAACTCACATTTCTCTAGTGAGAAACAATATACAATTACACTGAAATTATCTGTGATAAATACTTTTATATTAGACCTATGCTTTGAATAACAATTAAAAACAGGCATAAATAAATCCTTATTAGGATTTGTTCATATTGAAGTCAACTATTATAATGCAAGAAATTATTGGTACCAAACCCAATTAGCATTCTTCAACACTATGTTTGTTTAGGAGATAACTTTATTCTCATTATAAAAATGTGGTTTGTCTGTAGGCAAGTAAACACAATTAACATGGCAGGGAAAGAAAAACATACCAGGGCATGCATTAAGCAAGAAACCTATAGCCTAATAAAAAATGAATGACTCAAAATCAAAACAGCTTTTAAACTGAGAAATGAGGTCAGGGTGCATTCATAAGCATGGCATGCTTTCTGCAAGTTATTCCATTTGTGAATCATACAGCAGAACATCTGGTACCTTAAAATATCCTATAAAATACAGCAGATTATTTTCTCAGTTTAACATCCATTTTGACATCATAGCTACATAAGATTTTGCATGTTGCTGAAATGTGAGTCAATGGCATTGATAGAATACATTTAATATTTAGGCTTTTAGACACATAAGAGCATTGGATGCTTTACAAATCAGACATAGTTGGAAACTGAAAAAGTACAATATAATTATTTAAAGAAATGATCATAATCCATTGTTTATAAACACATGTTCATTAATTTACTAATCTGAGAATGTTAATGTTTCATTATATAATAAGTGATTTTAATGAATAAATAAGACATGAAAGGAAAGAATGATAACAGCCGATAAACAGGGAACCCAGCTGATGTCAAGCTAATGTGCTCGGCCCATCGAAGGTAACAGAACAGGATGTCCACCGCTTCAATGAGGTCACATTAAAAGGATGGAAACGCAAATATCAGCATTAGCCTTCAGTGCATTACTGGCTGGTCTTCAGCTGCACTCAGATACACAAAAATTGGAGCACAGACTGTAAAGTTGACATTCAAAAAAAACGGTTCCTTCCATTGATGGCAAAGTCTTTCCCCATCGAAGTTAAGTCACATCGTACATCTTACTGAAAAACAAAACATGAGGAAAACAAATTTAGTGTAATCAAACCCCCGTGGGGGCGAGGCGGCTGATAAAGGCGATACTGCTGAGGCACATCCTCCTGAAGAAGGCAGGGCAGGCAGGCTTCATGATGAAATGCTCCAAAAGAATTCGCAGCTCGGTGAACAAGGTGCTGAGATAGAAAGAAAAGTACTTCACTCGGATTGTATTGAAAGCAAATTTAATCTAATCTTTGTACCTTCTGAATAGCAGGGCATGCCAACTCTAAACAGAAGGGCCATGTCCTTGGTTGAACCCCAGAGCCTCTTGCTGTGAGGCAACAGCGCAAAACACTGAGTCACCATGTTGCTATGTGACAATAACGGATAATTCAAAGTCTTACCGGCAATATGGATTTCTTCTGGATGTGTAGCGCAGAGTGAGGAATCGGTAATAAATGAAAGGCAGCAATAGGCTCCCCTGGCCGCTGTTCACAAAATATTATTGACATGAACATGTGAAAACTGGACACTCTGTATTAAGATTACAAAGAAGGGCTTGCATTTGTTAAGAGAAAACTGATAGATATTTATGAGATTAACACAACAATAACCACAAAACAGTCACTGCAACTAATCAATATTCACATATCTCTAGATTAGGGATGCTACAATTGGTCTTCAGAAAAAGAAATCGTTGACAGTTGTAAGCATACCTGAACAGCATAAAAATAGTTGCTGGCATCAAGAAGATCTCATTACAGGCAATAAACTTCAGGATATTCTGCTGATTAGTTGTCAGTTTGTCCAGGAGACCCCGGATAAACATCATGCTGTTTGGGCCCATGGTCTTAAAGAAACAGAAAACAGTCACAAAGTGAAATGAAAGCTTTGGCAAATCAACATTTTGAAATGAGCAGTGGGTGCAAGAAGTAAAAGGTAAAGGAAAACACATTAAAAATCATTAGCCTCCAGACTTTAAGTCGCTTAATGGTACATTATACGTTCGTAGTTCAATTTAACTGTAACAGTTAAGTATAAAGTTCTTTACGTTGTGTTTCTCATTTGCCTAATCTCTCTCAAACACACACACACACACAAGCAGAGCAGCCATGTAAAGCGCTGCTCTGTTGCAACTGTGTGAACCCAACCACAAACCTACTCTGCTGCCTCAGACATGGTGGCCTGGCTGGTACTAATATCCCATCTTGTGGCTATATAATGTTTAAACTGATTTCACAGTAATTTTCAATAAGTCACTGTGGTGACTCATACTTACATCAAGAACTTTCTTTGTGTAGGTAGTTGCGTGAAGCAAGGAAAAAAGAAAAACTGGAAAGATGCTCACTGGACAACAAGGTTAAGATTAAATAACAAAAAAGAACAACTTCCTCCTAAATAATACAATAATAAGGGAGCATGATTCCAACTACGGAAAAACTAAATCTTTTACTGCTAAGACTAATTGATTTGTAATACTGCAGGTCTGAACCCTTTAAGGACTCCTATCAGACCGTCTTTGGAAAAAAACTGCAGCAACAAGTAAATGTCTGTCCAACTATAGCAGTGAAATAGTGTTTTATTATTGTTTAAAACTAAAAAACACACAATGTATGTAGCAATGCTATCATCTCCATTAGGGCTGGGCCATATTATACCGTTCACGGTAATACCGGTATAATGTTAGGCAACGATAGGAAAATGAAATATCGCGATAGAATGGGAGTAAAACGCGCATGCGCAGTGCCTTTGTTTTCATACGCACATGGCCGATTGTTGAGTGAAACAGATGAACCAGAATTGGTTTGTAAAAATGGTGCAACTTCCGTGATGTGGAACTGGTTTGGTGTTTGTCCATCAGATACACAACAAAGCACATTTTTTTGCAGAACATGCAAGCGGCCGTTGTTATTGTCATATTTGTCGGACTAAGATGCTCTTAAATCTGGGAGTAATCTGGGTCCTAAACTCCGTATGTTTCAGGTCAAACAACACTGCAGCATCACTTAGAGTTAAAAACTGTCTAAATTCTTTCATCTTTAATAAAACGATCAGCATTGCTGCTTTACCAGGTGTAACTATAAAGTTTAACTTCCAGGCATCCATGAAAACAAAAGTTATTACATTTAACGGAGTTAGAAGTTAGCAGGAAGCTAGCGGAAGTTAGCTCGCTAGTTTCGCTAGTTACCTAAGCATGATATTGCATGTTCTGACTGAGAGATTTCTGAAAAAAATCAAACGCACAGCTCTGCTATCACTTCCAACATAAATAAAGACAGGAAACTAAACAGCAGTGACGTTTGTAGGGTTACTGAAGTTGGGCTAGCTGGTATATAATGATGTGCTACGTGATCGCTAGCGACACAGCTATGTTAGCATAACATAAACAGTGAAGCTGGAGGACGAACACTAACACTTTTCCACTTATAAAAGTTAACGTGAAGGTTCTTCATGGTTAGAGACAAATGCAATCGCATGGCAGGATGCTGTAAACGGACCAAACTTCAGTCAGGAGAACAACTGAGATAATCCATCCACAATACGAGGTTAGTCATTAATATACTGCAGCAACATGGGAATAGAGCAGCTGCCAGAGAATTCAACATTAATGAATCAATGGTACAGAAGTGGAGGAAGCAAGAAGAATGAGTTTAATAAAGTTTGATTTATCTGACTGCTTTGTTTTGCTTAATGTGCCTTATAATCCCGTGCACCTTATGGTCCGAAAAATGCGTACTGCACACTGCAGTTTAATGTTGCAAAGCACCTCTTTTTAACTTCAGTGGATATTATACATGGTTATGCTCAGGTAGAGCTGGGCGATATGAGATTTTTTCATATCACGATATGTTTTTTTCATTTCAGGCAATAACGATATCTATCACGATATAAGCCAAATAACTATATTTGTAAGATTTAAATGTGCCGTTGCTCACAAGTAAAATGTGAAATAATCAGCAGCTTGTTTTTATGTAAATATTTATTTCCCATAATAAGTTCAACAGGGTAGATGTACTTAAGGAACATCAGACTTTTTCAGATAAATAAAGGCAAATATTGCAAACTACACAAAAGGCAGCCGCTAAAGCGTCTAAGTTTCAAAATAGAACAAACGAAACAGACTAAATTGTCAATTCCACTTAGAAACAAAATATTAATTCTAAAAATAAATCTTAGTTTGTGTTACAGAAGAACAGACAAAACTGACTAACTTTTGTCAATATCAAATAAACTGAGAACTAAAAGGAAATTCTCAATCTCTTCTTGTTGTATAGCTTAGCTTTTCAAACAGTTTTAACAGTTACTTTAGTCTGACAAAAGCCGAATGACGAATTAGCGCTTCCAGTCAGAGACTGAGGCTACGTCCACACGTACACGGGTATTTTTGAAAACGGAGATTTTCCGTTTTCGTTTTAAAAAATAATCCTGTCCACACATAAAGGCAGAAATGAAGGAAAACGCTGCTATGAACATGCCAAAGCAGCAGGTGGCGCTAGATTCCTAACCGTGCAGAAATATTGGCCAATCAGAAGTCTAGAAGCCTCGGTGGGAAAAAGTAAACAAAGCTGGGGCATAGAAGCAGAACCGAGTCGTATGTGTGGACGGACAGTAACTGTGTGTATATGTAAGCATTTAAACACTGCAGAGAGTAGAATTAACAGTATTGTAGAAGTTCATTTCACCGAAACAATAACGTGGCGCACAGTGTGACGCATGCACCAGTTTATTGTATTTCCAGACTTGCTTTCGGCACATTTACAGTGCACGCTACTCTGTTTTTTGTCAGACTTGAAATAGCCGAAATACCTTCACACTACGGAACTTCTATGGCTCTTCCGTTCGACAATCTCTCCGGCGTTGGAACCATTATCTGTTTTCTCTTCGGTCACGCTCGGTTGATTTTTCTAGTCGGCACACTCATTTCCTCCATTACCTGCTGGCTGCTTCCCAAACAAACACACGTGCGGCTTGGCACTTGTGCTGTACGTTACAAGTCACGTGACGTGACGCTGCGGCTGTGATTGGTTCGGCTCTGCGCTACTTAATTTGGATTGGCTGATTTTTTTTATTTTTTTAAGAGGACAAGAGCGGCGAGGTCTATCGCGATAGCTTAATTTCTCTATCGAGTAAAAGTTATATCGCGATACATATCGTTATCGTTCTATCGCCCAGCTCTATGCTCAGGATATGTCAGCCCATTTCTACTGGAAATGCCTTTTGGTTAAACTTTCAGCAAGGAATTTGCATTTGCACTGTTACATTTTTATAAAGCTTTAATGTACATAAAAACCAGCTTCTTGTTTAAGTGAAAATAAATGGAAGGTTGTCTTTTTGCGCTAGTAATGTTGTGGAGTTGTATTTTGTCTCGCATCAATTATATCGTCGGTTATATCGTTATCGCAAATTTTCAAATATATATCGTGATAAATATTTTTGGCCATATTGCCCTGCTCTAATCTCCATTTAATCTTGCAGACTTGCTCATAATGAAAGGATACTTGTAATGGGGTAGGAGTTGACCAGGATGAGTGAGTAGAGCAGGTAATGGCAGCTGTCCTCCTGCAGAGCCTGGGCCAAGAAAGCTCTGCTCAGCTGAAAGCGTGGAAGCCTCTGGTGTAAGCGAAGCGCACTGGTGAGGGCATTCGCTAACAACGCTCTCTGATAGAAGTTAGCTGCTGCATAGGGTCTGAAATATACAAGCAGTGACAAAGACTCAAATGCTGATTTTGGCTGGATTACAATTACTTTTAAAGCTAATTGACATTTATAATTAGATGATTTTGCACAGTGAACTCACCCCAAAACTGGTAGAATGAACATTACAGAGCAATAGACAGTGAAGAGTCGTGACAGCCACATTGCAGTTTCCAGCTTGTTGCTCATTAGAAATTGCTGCAGAGACACAAAGATGCTCAACATTAAACCGAACCAATCCCTTGTTCTTGTCTCCATTTTTCTCATATATACTGGTAGCAGATTTACTGACTTTAAACTTACAGTCAGGTTCTCTCAGTGGCTAGCATAGAAAATTCAGCCAAACTAAAAAGCATCTTAATGCAATCTACAAGTTAATTTTACCGCCTTGCCTTCAAAAGTCAGGGGGCAGCTGCAACTCATCTTGGTCATCCTCATTCAACTGATGTTACTCAAGTGAATGATTGGTAGTGTATGTCATCCAACTCTTGCAAACAGCACTGAAATACATGCCACACATCCCTACTCTACTTGCCCCCTAAGATAAACACGTTTGGGTGTCAAAATTACAGATTTAGGATGAAATCATTCCAATTATATGTAGAAAATAAAACAATCTAGGGCTAAAGCACTCAAATAAATAATATCAATTTTAAAAAAGTAAACTGTTCAGTCAAAACTATGCATAGCACATACATTTTGTAAGGGGCTCAAGATATCTTAAATCTTAGCAAAACTGTTCCCAATTTCTTCAAAATATCTGATAAAAAGTTCTTGATGAAACAATTAACAGAAAATGAAGCACCATTTTCTTTCTTTTTTTTCTGACCAGGATGCGTACAATCAGAGTACACCTTTGGGCACAATAATACTGGAATATTTGAACTACAGAGTTAAAGCAGCCAACCTACCACAGGGCCTAGCTGCGGCGGAGGGTTTTGTTGGTTTGCATCAGCCATCTTTGGGGGTGCTGGTTTCTCTGTTGGGGGAAAAAAATTCAAGTTTAGAAGTAACCCTAACTGCTCATTGAAATTTCAGGTCACCTGTGATTAGATGGACAATCGATAATATTGTCTAGCAATTACATGTGATCACACGATCACAACAGTGTGACATGAGTACAAGTAATGAAAATATCATCCCTTCCTCAATGATGATTTTCACTCTCTGGCTTGAGTTTCATCAGCTTCCTGAACAAAATATATGTCAATATAAAACCATTGACAAACTGTATCACCAAGAGCTGCTGTAAAACATAAATCTTCCACCAGACATCTGTCAATTATTCTACAGAAATCTCATAAAAATGACTGATTGCAAAGGTAAAATAATTAGTAACATTAATTATTATTGATTCTGAGTTTTTCAAGCTGAAACCACAACTTTTGTGTTTCACTCTGTTAGTTTTTTCCATCCTTTGTTATTTTTAAACTGGCTTCATTTAGATTTTAGTCTGATGAACAAACAAAAGAGGCCACCTTTGGCCTTATGAATCTTTCACCATATACTGGTAAATTTTAACTTTCACAAAGGTTCCGGATTCATCTATTAACTGACGCTGGAGATGGACACTTAGATGATCTATTCGCTAAGGTAAAATCGGGACGATTAAATGGTTAACCTTTGTAAGCACAAACTACATATGAATGGGACACATGGAATCTAACAACGATCATTCCCTCTAAAGGAAAGATATACCGGTAGCTAGCTGGCGGATGTGCTAATTTATGCTGGTAATGACTTGTTAATAACAGACACTATAAGGCCAAATGGTTAAAATATCCAGATACTGCTGTTAAATCCCAGACTGATGACTGCAAATTTATCATAAGGCAGCCCTGTGTGTATTTTATTAAGGCTAACGCTGTTTAGCAGCAGGTGTATCTAGAATATTCTGTTACCATCGTTACTAGCACGTCAGCTACCGCCTCAGCTAATAGTTGCTACCTAGGTCGTACGTGAATGCTTCCCTGATTACTTTGTCAACGTTAGGTCGCCCGGCAGTTTAAAGAAGACTTAATTAATAGCTACACCTGACCCTATATATGGCAATAATAAAGCATTCTGCTTACCAGCGCTACAGCGTTGATTTACGTCGCGTGCTAACCGGTTAACGTGACAGGCAGAAGCTTGGCACTCTGGGAACTACTCTAGTAAACGATCAGCTGACCTTGTAGCGTAAGACGGGAAGTACGCTATTTCTCGCGATATATCAAAAACTGTCTTAATGTACCTAATGAAGCTTTGTTTTATAAGTTTATTGAAAATTGTGCTCCTGACAGATACCCTCCATATTAGGCTGTAGGCAATTAAACGACTAATACTACAATTGAACTAATGAAGACTAAACTAAAATTATACATCCAAAGCATTCTAACTGAAGTGAAACGACAAAATCCATTCCGTAAACTCCCCCCAATATAAACAATACTGAAAGCTCAAACTCGAAATTAAAGAACAGTGAATAATAAAAAAGGATATATAATATAAACAGCTGTAATAAATCAAAAACTACATAGGTTTCGCACAGAACATGATAACCAAAAACGAAAACATTAAAAGCAGTTTTACGTTAGTGATATACACAAAATCGAAATATTCAGAGGTGACATGAACATGGAAAGCTAGGAACATAGCATGAAGAGAAGGGTAAACCACGAAGCGAAAGATTAGAAGTACTTCAAACGCAGTGTGTATCTTTTAACAATAAAAAAAAATAAAAAAAATATTTTGTTTAATTTAATAATTTTCTATTTATTTTTTCTATGAATAGAAAGAGATAATAACTTATTTTTGTTTATTTATTCCCCATATAGAGGATACATCTTTATTGTCCATTTTGCTGTCTGGCACCAAAGATATTCAAGGTTCAAGGTTCTTTATTTGTCACATGCATAGTTATACAAGTATAACACACAGTGAAATGTAGCCTGACACGCTCCTCGACATGTGCAAAAAAATGTTATAAATGTTATATGTCATAACAAGACAATTAGGAGATGGAAGTCTAACGTTATCTAAAATTAGTAACGATATTGGTGTTGTTAAAAAGCACCTCTTATGCCCGTTTAAAGGAAAAACTGCGCCTGCGTCAAAGTCAACGCCCATATTATGGTCCTCACAGAGCTCTTTTCAGTGGTATTTATTTATTTTAGCCTTAGCACTGCTCAGAAACGGTACTGCTTGGATTAAAAATTTTAGGTTTACTGGGCTTTTTATTAGACAATAACAATATCGAATTTATTTTTTCCCTTTAATCAATCTCCTTCAGTAATGGTGAACCTTAAATCTACTACCACAAGGGGGCGCAGTCGACCAGAGCATCCTTCTGCTGCAGGTTGGCCTATAGCATGTGCTGAAAATTATTTTAGCTTTAAGTGCACCTTATTTGGTCCCATCATGTTTTAAAATCTTGCATCTGACTGCTGCTGTGGCGCATATGTCCGCAGATTATTGGCACGAGTGTCGCAGGATGATGTGTTTGCTGCAGATGCCATTTGAAAATATAGGCAGTGTAAGCACTGTAGAATCTAATTATTTCTTTGCAAAACCTAATTAGGCATTAAAAAAGGTTAACGCCAGCGCCTGAAACGTTTTTGTTTAATAATCCCATTACTGACGGCTCATCATGTATAAAATGGTGCAGGAGGACACTAAGTTTCCACTTGTTAAAGGGAATCTCTGAGAAATAGTCGCAGATTTTTGACACTATCTGCGATCGGAAATTAGGGCTTGTAATTAAACTGCGGAGACTCAGCACAGCACAGAGTAAGTAAGGCTGCAGCGCCCTGCCTTGCATGCATTTTCTATGTTTAATTGATGATTCTGCCTGCCTGCTTCAAAACGTTATTACTATTTTATCTTTTTTCTTCTTCTTTGGGCATGACAGAACTCTCCGAACGATAGCGTACACTGAGACTAGACCTTGATGATTTTTTTTAGGTGTCAGCTCCTCTCGGACCATTACCAGTCACTAGAGAGCTCAAGGTGAGAATTTAAATGAGAGAACATTATGTGGCCAACTTTTAATTTGGCCGAGCTCCCACGGAAGAATGGAGCGGGTATTTGATAAGTTTCGCAGAGAGAAATATGTCACAAAAATTATAATGTCGATGTTTTTTTGCAGAAATGTGGGACTTCGGGGACGTTAATGATACCAGTATAAGTCCCGCATTGCTGCTGGGTGGATGAGAACCAGCTGAGGAAGCTTTCTAAAGGTGAAGGTTATTGAAATCTCAACATTATCGTTTGAAAGCAAATGGGACAAATATATATCATTACTGTTTTATATTTATCACGATTTTGGCTTTTAGAAAGCCAGACTGCCTTTAAACATTTTAATGATTAGAAACCCCTTGAGATCAAACACCAGCATCAACAAACTCGCAGTTTCGAATAATTTACTCGATTTTTTCCTTTTCTGTGGGTCGAGTTCTGTGGGTTAGGAGCCCAGAACTTAAAATATGACACGATTTTTTTTCCTAAAAAGTAAGAAAAAAATATAATAGAACACAAACAGCGTAAGTCTGCGTTTAAATAAAATAAAGTAAAATAAAATCTAAAATAAACAATCCGGAAGCCAGCCAAAGTAATGATAAGCTTTGAAATTGTCTTGCCTTCATAATGTGGGGCCCTTCAATCTGTTTTTTCATTTTTTTCTTTTTCTTTTTCTTTTTTAAACTGTACTTAAATTTCGATTTTTAAGTGTTATTGAGGTTATTTATCGTCCGAGGACACGTACGACTATCAGTAACAGGGAAAACGATGCAAGTATTATACTTACAGAAATTGACTTCAGCAGAACAATATCTATTGTCTTTGATCTAAAGAAACACCCTTTTACGCATTACGCACTCACTTTATTCCGCTTTTAATCTTTTCCTTCAAAGCTTCTTCAACAGTTTTCGAGAGAAAAAAGAAGGGAAAAAAGAAAGGAGTGTGAGTGACAGACCAAAGCGAAAAGCTTCTTAAAGAAATAAACAGTCGTGTATGCTTAAAGGAATGCGCTTGTAGTGGCTCCATCTTAGTCTCTGAATCTATTCGGACAAAACAAACAGGGCGTGGAAGGGGATGAAAATCGGGACAAGCGAGGAAGAAGATGTTAAGAGAGAGTTGGTTTGATAGGGAGGAAAAGAAGGACACGGTGAATTTCCCTCAGACTGGTTAAAAGAACAATAAAACGAGTTATCAACAGACTCTGGCCTTTTTTCTCAAAGAATGCGTTTCAAGCTTATTTCACGATGACTGCAGTGATTAATGGTGGGTGTGAAACCTCTAGGCGAACTGATGAGGCCGAATGATATCTTTATATCTTCAGGTTTAAAAAGTGAAGTTGTACAATTTATACAAATGAATGTTTTTGCTTAATTTTTATCCAATCACGCGTTGGAAAAAAAACATTTGAACTGCTTTAAAACTCCCAAAGAAAGCCGGAATAAAGTCAGACGCGTACCAGATCTCCCCCAAGGCTAAAGGAAAGACAAATATTTACATACCCGTTTACCTGCAGTAACTTGTCAGTTATTTAAGTTATTTATTTGAGTTTGCTGTGCCTGTTTTCACTTCTGTCAGCTGGTTAAAATATACTTTGTTCTCTTGGCAGATTTTATTTGGATTAGGGTTCTCTTACAATCTTAATATTTTTTTTTCACAAAAGATAGAAAACAGCACACTAAAATGTTTTTGATTAAATATTTTAGGTTATACAAATTATCCCTTAATTTTATTAGACCATGCACAATTTTCAAAAGATATCCTGCAAGTGGTCATCTTACACATTATTGCTTTAACAGGCTGCTCTTATATAAGGCAAAATGACAAAAACAGCATGTTGACTCCTGATATTGGACCATCTTGTTGGAGATTTAGACCTGGAATATTTATTTGAGCTAAACACTTTTGGAGGAGATGTGATCTACTGTTTAACAGACAAGTGGCTCCAGTTGTACCACATTTTTGTCTGTTGTTTACATGTAGTGTGTTTTCTTCATTACATTTGTAACGACCCTCAGTTTGTGATGGCCATTACTGTCTGCTGCTGTATGTGTTTACACACTAAAAACTGTTTTATCACATTTTGCAAAATCTCTGAAATCTTTTTTCATGCCAGCCTTTTTTATGCAAGTGCTCAGAAATAAAACCTTCCCTGACATGTTGGCTTTGATTGACATAATGATCACAGAACACTTAAGGCAAATGAAAATGAACTTGTTTGGAAGGTAAAACGTTAAATAGATTTATCTTCCTGTAACAGGGGAGATGTGTACAATCATACTGTATTGTGTAGCCATTTTAAATGTATTATGTGAGCCCTTATTTCTTTTTAAAGTCTAACGTACATCTATCGATATTATAGCTCACATTATATGAAATTAGAGCAATTTGCATAGATGCACATAGGTCTGGTTTTTGTCTTTCTTTTTGATCAGTGTATATTATTTACTGATCAGTCAGGGTATCTGGTGTCCACGCTTAGCACTGAGCCAAAATCTATTGAGATAAAAAGCAAAAAGGGATCTACCAGAAAGCTGACTTTTCCCCTTTTTTGGAAGTAAAGCCATGTTTGTTTGTGGCTTGAATGGGGGTTCTATAATGGAACTGATGGCATCAGGATTGTCACCACAAATGGTCTGGGCGTTCTGCAAGGCTGTTTGACAGAACCTATTATGTCATTGGTCACGTCCCTCCACTCCTTGCTCGCTTGGTTTTGAATGGGAGTGAATTAATCAAATGGTTTGAGAGAGATCAGCCAACTTAATGCACTTTGTGTCAAGGTCTGCAGTGATCTGGGACCTCAGCCCCCTTCTACCTGGACTTCCTGCATCTGAACATATCCATGCATGGACTGTAACCTGGCTGAATCAAATTTCTAAAGGGACATTTATTATGCCACAAAAACTGAATTGTCTCTGCCCTTTTTTTCCCCAAGAGACTTTTTATAATATAGCATGAGTTGCCATTTCATCATTTCTGTAGGTACTTATTAGGTGTTAAATATACTGGTATTGAAAGTAGCTATGTGTCTATGGCACCATTTTTTAAAAATGTTATTTATGTAACAGGCTAAATCATATATTTGCGATGTTATTGGACTGTATGAGTCTGGAGTGGAAGACAATTTAAACAGCACATGGCTATTTTTTTTATGTATTTTCTAACAAATCAGCCTGTTTACTATTACTATTTTGAAGTTTAGTTTATTTAAGATCTTGATGAATTTACTGCTAATAACAACCCCTAAAACAGAATTTATAACTAGATTCTGTTGAAGGGTGTTGTGACTGCTCACTTAATGACCACAGAAATCGAGGACTGTGACACCAATCAGATTGTTTCTTCATATTGGATTTACTTAATTTCCATGGAAATTCACTCCTAGGGTTTCTTGAAGTTTATCAGATTCCACCCGGACAACAAGCAGTAAAGCCTTTAAAAGAGGATCTGTTGGCTTCAGAAATGATCCTGAAATACATATATTTTTTAATCAAAACTCAGCCACCATCGTATTTGTTTTCCAGGAGTGTAAAATGGTCCAGAGTCGAGCGCCGTAACGTTATTGCTTTATCAAACACAATCAAAATGCGAATTAATCAAAGCACTCTGCGCTAGAGCACCTATGCATGAGCATTGTTTGGTTGTAATGGATGGCTTTAAAATTTGACGTTATTATTTCCCGTCATTTCTGGAAACAAATTGAACATTTATTGCATATATATTAAAAATTATACAGTCGTCAAGAGAGGCTGATGTCTCTTTTATTGAGGCGCACCGAGAGGTGAGGTCTCACCGGATCAATTTCCCTGTCTTGTTACTCCCGCAAGAGGATGTTTGGAAAATGCCTGCACCGCTAAATTGATTCAGAAACGAATTCATAACTTGAGGCGTTTAAGCAATTTTGTGGCGCCCAGTTTTTATCCCCAATCTTTTCTTTTATTTCGTGTTTTGATTGCTTTAAGCACCCAAACAAAGTTTTATACCATTCGGTTTCTCGTGGAAACAGGTTTATTGTCAGTTCTGCGGCCTTTTGTCCACGTTTGCCTATTTTTCATTCTTTACAAAAAATGCATTTAATACACTGGGTTTTGGGTGGCTTCGCAAACATAGCCATTAAGCAGTCACAATGCTTTTATTGTGCACTTGATCTCAAAATAGAGGCTGGTCTGACTCCAGGATCCAGACAAACCTATGGAAAAGGCCTTGTCTTTGTCTGCCTGTACGGAGATGAATGGCCCGTGTCAACCAGATGATTAGTTTGCACTATTAAATTGTCAAAAAGGAAGGATTTTTCCCTAATAGTGCCTTTTCGTGAAGAATTATGGAATTCAGAGTTGTTTGCGACTGCCGGGGAACTTGCAGGGCTTTGCAGGGGCGAGGGCGAAGGTCAGACAGAGTTCTCAGCGCTGCGTCCAGTGTAGCACAGCAGTCAGAAGGGAAGTGGAGACAAATGTAGGCTTATTTCCTACACCATGGGAAGATTAATACCTATTGTTCGAGATGACCGATATCCTTGCAGTGACATATGATTCAACAAACTGAGGTGGGTTTATCTTAACGCGCGATAAGTCACCCAATTCTTAAAACTTAGTGTGTAATTGCGCACCAACAACTCGGCACAAATGATCAGCAAATCGTCTAAGAACACTCATATAACTTAAATTGGAATTATTTGTTCAAATTTAAAATAACGAAGCTGCTGCATAATATCAAACGCACAAAATGTGCAGTCTTGCGCCAGATCTGTCGCTGCACATTGGCTGTCTTTCTGCACGCCCTGACAGTTCTGCTCCAGCCAGGAAACCCCCTTCCATCCCGCTCAACCTCTATTCTAGTGCCAACGTTTTGTGTTAAATGTTAACAACTTGGCCTGATTCATTTAATCGCCAACAAATCTGTGTTGACTCTAACACTCGCCTCCATTGTGCCCATTATGCGCCTGCCCTCACTTGAAGATTTATGTATTTTTGATATTAAATTCCTTCTGTCATCAAGACTGCTCTCTTGTTGACTTTTCTTGACCTGCCGACCTCGTTCCCCAAACTTTCCCATATTTAACGCGGGACCCGCAGCCTCCTCCCCACCAACTTCTTCTGCTCTGCCATAGCTGAATGCTCAGTGGCTCCTTTTGTTGGCATGTGCTGTTTGCACTGTTCTTGAACTTCAGTGCGCTGCCCTGTCCTCATCCTGTACTTTGAACTCTGCAGTAAAATCTTCCGTCGAAAAAAAAAAACACGCATTGTTCGCCAACGGATGGAGTCAGTCCCTTAAATGTTGCACACTCTTTAATTTGCTATAAAACAGAGTGGACGGACTGTCCGAGCATCATAATTTGGCCGATGTGACGGATTATTATCTGATCTTTGATGCTCACTATCCACGCAGTCTTGGCTGGATTTGTGTGCTCCATCCACATCATCCAAACTGCATTCATCCTCTGTTGAATCAGAGTGACGGATGCCCGTACCTTTGCCATATATGACGTCCATGTCGTCTATACAAGCCTCCCTCTGGTTGCCCAGCTTGCTAATTAGTTAAACAAACGTTCATACTAATGATCCCACTGGCCTGGTGAGCTTCGGGGTTTTTGTTCGCCTACTTTCCCCCAACTTCCCCCGCTGGAAACTTGGCCCTGCTGACCCGAGCTATCACGAAGCTGTGTAGATGGCTGGACCGCCCTGTCCGGAGTCCAACCCCCACAGAGGGCAAAGGGCAGCGTCCAAGGCCCGGGAATGTCACCACCAGCTGCTTGCGGTGACACCATTTACAAAGGGGGCTTGGTGAGCAATCCTTCTATGGGTTGTCAGTGTTGTGACAGTGCTGTTCTGACATTTATTTACTTGTAGGATCAAAACTAACGGTTTGGCTTAAGCAAAGAGCCAAGTTGTACATTGGTTCAAAGGTAAAGAAAGCATCTGTTAATGCTTTATAAATTAGTTATATTCCACTAATAATGAGATGCTGGCAGTTGGCAGGTGATGAAAACTACCTGACTGGGGAGAACAGTCTGTAGATAATCTGTGTTAATTACTGACTCGTAAAACGTATTAATGCTAATAACTATAGACAAGAACCATACAATTTATCAGTGAAGTATTAATATGTTTAAATAAGGCATCAAATACAGAGGTTAACAACCTGGTAGACCCACGCTGTAACTTTTGCCATCGTAATTAAGGGAGGAAAGACCCCAGGTCTAATAGCATTGTGTTTGATCATTTGAAAGTCAGTAGTTAGAAATTTGCAGCTTTTTTCTTAGTGCAGTAAATAAATAAATAAATAAAAGCGATCTGCAGTCTAACAGCGGTAAGTATCTATGAATTGCTAATACCAGCAACATTTAAACCAGAAAGTGCTTTCGCAGCAATGCAAAATGTTCATGCAACATATTTTTGTGTTTATTCATTAGACTGATTAATGAATGCATCGCCTGCCAGAGAAGTGATTAGTTAACAAGATTATTCCGATTAAATATTTAATAATGTTGTCATTCTTCCACCAATATAAACAGTGCCTGGGGTAAACTGCAGCAACGCAAATAGTAACGGTAATTATAGGCAATAAGGCGGTCATAAGCGAAAGGTTTGTGCGTTTATGTGAAAGCTATCCTGGGTTTATGTCCCGCTCTTCCTAAATTCAAACGTTTTTCTTTCTCTGCAGCGCGCCGTGCGGTTAACACTGGGCCCATTACACGTTGTCATTTGTGGCTCTTGGTGTTATTTGGACAATGTTTGGCCATTTACCCAGCCTGTGTCTGCGCGCTCCAAGGAGGTCTCGACAGAAATTGATACTAATTGCAGGGACTGTACACTGCTGGCTAGTGGAGCGCCTGCAGGCAGTTGGAGGACCTGCTTGTCACCGCCTAATTGACAAGGGCTTGTCTGTCCTGGGAGCAGCTGGTCCTAAGCACTGGCGCACAATCGCAATCTTGACACGGCCTCCACTCGCCTGAAGGAGTTTTGAGGGGAAACGCCGTTAAAGGGAGATTTATTGAATCTCCCTTTGGGTGACGCTGTATTAAGTACGCAATATAGGCTTATATCCACGGGTGCAAAAGGGAGTCACACTCCTGGTATTAATAACAGAAGGTGGCAATTAGGCCAGACAGGTGACATTTCTTGTGACATTATGAATCACAGCAAACAAGACAAGCGCGGGTAAATAAAGGCTATGTGAAATCGCTTTTAAGGAAAAGTTATTTTACTTTTCGCAGCTACATGACACACAATGAGCCTGTATGCGCAAATCGGATGACTTCAGGGGGATGTGTTGCACCAGCCATTCAGCTGGCTCAGACACAAATAACATCACCCCTCACAGTAAAATAATCAATTCATTATTCTGGCCTGTTTCTATTAGACCATGTCTTTATAGCTGAATGCATCAGGAGGAAAAAGCCAAGCAAGTATTGTTTTCGTCTGCAAGTGGAAAAAGGTTTTCCTGCACTTTCCCACTGCCTGTAAAGAAATGCTGCTTTTCTGGGCCTTTTGAACTGAAAATCGTGATTTTTCCCCTGGTGTTCTCCGGACGCGCTCCTTTCTTTCTGCGGAACAATGACAACACTGGAGCACCCCGCCGGTGCGCCACAGTTGGGGATCTCCATGATTGTTTTGGACATCTTTGGATTTCATCAATCAAAATGACTGCAGTTTTCCATAAAAATGCTGAATTTGGTCCTGGAACCGAGCGGGCAAGGTAGAAAATACGAAGCTGTCCTTCTCGATGATAAATGGCCATCCTTTGATTGAGCAAATAGAGAAATACGTGCCATAGTACTGAGAAACAGGCGAAGATTGTGAGGCGAGGACTCATGGTCTTGCGTCAGATCATGCCAGAAATGAATCACCACAAATCATTAGGCTATAAAAGCGACTGCATTTTCCCAAACCCTGGAAATCTGTAAGGCTTAAGAGCAGGCTAGATCTTAACTGATCCACACTTACGTAAAACTTAAGTAGCTTAATGGCCACTATTACCAGAACGATAAGTATTACGCACGCTTAAGAAAAATGTTAAAACTATTTTTACACTAGTGCCATGAAGGTTATTTTTCAACTACTCAAGCCGAAACAGTGAGTGACAGACAGACATTAAGTTCACCAACGGGTGCCATATCATACCGATAATATTGGTCTTTATTTTACCAGGTTAAGTGTAACAAATGAAACGCGTGCTCATAAACTTAAAGGAGGTTTTGGCCTGGAACTATAGGGAGCTGGTCCACTATTCCTGCCCTCCCTCCCATCCAATAAACCTCTATTAACATGGAAATGTCACATCCCATTGACTAAAACTCAATTATGTGCAGACTCGCAGCATCTTTAGAGTGGACTAAAACTTTTAATTTCCCCAAAAAGCCGTTTTGATTTAATGGTCATTCAGAAGCCCATGAAGGTGTTCTATCTAAATGGCCTTAATGCCGCGGCTAATTATCCAGTATTGACATATTGTCCCGCCTCAGGGCAACAGGTCAGCAGTTGGAGATTAATGACACCGGAAGGAGGTTGTAGGAAGAGGTAACAAGGAAACCTGACTGTAATTTTTTATATTGCAATATAATACTTAAGATTTTGTTCACTTCAATGTTTTCGGCTATAACAGGCCGTGTAATGTTACTCAGACATTGTTGGGGTGGTTTTTACCTTCGTGTTTACTGCTCATATAAAATCCCATCAATGGCCCTCCTACATTATTTATTATTCAAATGAGAATTTATAGTTTCTACTTTATAAGTAGCGACTTTCGGTTTAGGTTTGTATCTTTCTTTTTGCTTTTATCACCACGGTTATATTTCTGTTTTCATATAGCGTATTTTCTTTTAATGATTTTAGGCTAATAGTGCATTCTTGTAAGGACTCTTCCCCTCCCTCATTCCCTCTAAAAGATACAACAGAACTGACTGGCTTGTCGAGCTTGAAGAATTGTTTAATTTCAGAGCCCCGGCGTTTCCTGAGGTGAGGTCTGCATTGGCTGCTAATAGAGATCTAATTGATGGGCCGAGTCCCGTTTCCGTGCTCTCTCTCCCTTTATTGCGCCCCGGCGTCTGCTGTAAAATAGGTCTGTAATCAGATTCCGCCTATTCCTCCTGGAGCAGGATGAGAGCTCAGGGCTGCGGAGAGAAAGAGATGGGGCAAAAAAAGAAAGAACAGGGGGGGGGGGGAAATCGTTATTAAAAAAGTTAAGCCTTAAGTAGAAATTCAACATACTGTTGAGGCTTGATGAAAAAGAGGAAAGTCGGCTTTAACATACAAATTGCCTGACTTTTCTTTAAATAAACCCACATTATTACTATAGAACCCTCCAGTGCGGCTGCAGCACTCATTAGTGATTTTTTTTAATCTGTCAGAATAGCCTTTTTCTCCTTTGGGATTTATAGGTTTGCAATGTTTTTTATACTGAACTCTTACAAGATTAATATAGATCTGTCATAAAAGGCTTTGATATTGCTGACAAATGCGCCTTCTATAATTATTATTTTAACATGGTTATATGTGCTTTCATGACTCGCACTCTTAGTTCATGATCTAATCAAATATCACACAGTCCACTGTTGTCATTCACCCAGAAGGTACAGAAGATGTCAATCAAATCAGACTGGCAGCAACAGAAACACACTGATTCTCTATTTTTTTTTTTTTTTGCCATCTCCTCTGCTTCTCTCTCCATCTCCTATAGAGCTTCCTGGAAGGCTGTGATTGGCCGTCTGTCTGGGCAGTGATAGCAGCCCTGGAGCCGAGGATGATTGATGATGGCGAGGGCAAGGCCGAGCGCTAGCAGCATAAAGCCCCATAGATGCCTCAATAAAGAGCCTGGCTAGTGGAGAGCCTGGGCCCCGCTCAATAGGGCCCCTCCGCCTCTAAGGACCCACGGCTAGAAGAGTGCATGGAGAGAGGGAGAGGAAGAGAGGGAGAAGGAGAGGTGCTCTGTTGTTGGATAATCTGTTTAGCTATCGAGCCAGCAGCCGTCTGAGGCTGGATAAGTGCAGCGACGGATGTGTGTGGGGTGAAAATAGCAGGGGTTGGCTGGTGGAGTGCTGGAGGGGAGATACAGGGAAAGAGAGAGAGGGAAAAACAGAGCGAGAGATGGATCATCCAGTCTCAGCATGCATAATGGAAAAAAGGGAAGCGGATGAACCAAACTGGAAATGAGATCTGCAGGCTGCTTTTCACACACACATACACGCACACTATAAATGATCAAAAGCCAAAAAAGTTGACCACAAGAAAGTGACTGGAGACTCAAACTGAGTGATCTGACCCCAGTGCTGCCACTCTGGTGGCCATTATTCAGCCTACAGATGCATAACTGCGGTGACCTTTGCTTCAGCAAATCAATGAGACCCTGCTAGGTTGGATTCCTTCGGTGCTGCGTCCACGGCTGTGGCCCCATGCAGCCCTGTTGCAACCCCTAGTTCACAGCAACTCTGAAAAGCACAATTAGGCAATAATCTGCTCCTACCAAGCCAGCTTTCAGCGACTCCAGCATGGCTACACGATGTCCTGCAGACCCTCCTGGCTGGAGTTGAGAGAATGGACTGTTGGCCTGATGACTGTTGGCCTGATGAGGGTCTGGAAAGATCAAAGTTGTAGGGAAACATTTTCCAGAGCTTGGGCTAATAAGGATGAATATTAAAAAAAAGTTTGCTATCAATTTACAAATAAATGAAAGTTTCATAACAGTTGCGGCCTGGTTTGAATGCGCTTCTCCCAAGAATACTTTGCACAGATTTTAACTCATTCAGATCTGCATTTTCTTCCGTTGGATTTGTATTGCATGTTAATGAACATCTTTGTGTTAACGCATTCTAAAAATAAATCTACCAAAGTTTTCACCAACTACATCTGCTCTTTGATTAATCTGCTCTTGCACACCATGCAATAATATTATATATATTGTTACAGGAAAAATGATTCTATGTTTCTTTACCTTCTTTTAAATGTACAAAGATGCCTTTTGTCTGCCCTTTGCCTATGGTTAGATTAGTTTAGAATTATCTTTTTAGACTTTCTCAGCAAAGACATACTGTTTTGGGACATATTGTTTTAGATTGTTTTATCTCTCACAGCCTTCTCCCAGCTCTCTGCTGACGAGACTAGCGCCACATATGGAGTTGTTTATTTTATTTGTTTTGTATTTTCTTATCCTGTTCTCACTGTCTTTCCTATAAAAATTACCAAGCCACTGTGCATGGTGTGAGTTGTTCTTAGCAGCTCACCCGTGTACACGTTTGATAAAGAAAGTAACTTTGTCTCATTGTGTCTTTATTTCTCCTGGATCTTTTACAGAGTTTTCCCCCAACATTTCTTGGTCCTTCGACAGCCGGATCACCTCCATCGTGTCCCATCTCCGTGACCAGTCCACGTTGTTCGCCTGTCGACAGCCCACACACCAGGTGTGTGGAAAAAGACCAAGAGCGTTAAATTCGGGTCTTGGCCAACGTCTTAGAAAGCGACCCACGGTGGTGGGACCCGATCGAGGTGGACCAGACCCGGCGACACCGACCAGGTAGATACAGACACACTGACACAATCTTGCGTAAAAGCGCATTTTAAATTCAGGGAATTTAAAATAGCGGAAGTAGCTCGTCGACTGGTAGCTCTGGGAGCTCGTCGACTGGTAGCGTAGCTCGTCGACTGGAAGCTTTGGAAGCTCGTCGACTGGTAGCTTTGGAGCTCTGGGTAGCTCCCCCAGCTGGGTCTAGACTGGGTCTAGGGAGTAAGTAGCTCTGGGAGCTCCCCTTATTATAAGGGTTCCGGTCGCGCGCGTCGAAGCTGTGAATGTGAATGTGTGTGTGTGTGTGTATTGTTTTAATTAATGGAGCAAGCTGAATTTTCACGGTCCAATAAGAGACTGAGCTGCTCCTACTGTGTTTTTCTTTTACTGCTATTCACTGACGTGCTGGTGAGTTGAGAGAACGGTCGAGTTCCGTCTCGTAAAGTTCACACCGCTTTTGGAAATAGTCCGAAAGTAGAAGGGCGTGTGAGCAACCACTCTCGTCTCTAATACCAGCGAAGGTGATAGCAGCTGTATTGTGTATATATTACTTAAACAAAAATAAGTAAATACATAAATAAGATGGGTAATCAAGCAAGTGAAATTAAAACTCACTCCTGCTGACGAGCAGTGGTGAGAAAAGAAAAGTCCAGACGCCGGACAAAAACAGTGTCTGTAAACTGAGAGATTTAAGAAAACAAAATATAAACAGTCAGAAGAACAGAACTCAACTGCCAGTTTAGTAAAACCAGAAGACGAGACACTGTGCAGTTCCCACAATCCTTTTAGTAAACCATCACTCACTCCTGCAGCCGCATCTGCAGCACCACCCATATCAGGAAGAACTTAATAATCCCTTATTAAGTGAAAACTAGAGATCACAGTAGTTTGAAGTAGTTTAAAAGGGTTGAAAACAGACCCCACTGAGTAGATATAAATATAAAAAGTACGAAATAAAGATGAACAAAGGGAAAGTTACAGTAGAAATTATCTTTAGAGTATTTGACATTAATAATAGCAAGGACAACAACCTGTAAAGTGATATTAACAATGAAACACAGTTGGCATGATGACCATGCCCAGCATGTATAAAATGAATATAAAGCAAATAATTCACACGAAAATATTTTAATAAAATAAATAAGGTATATTAAGGCTGTGTCACTGTTCAGCCAAGGACAGTGTGTGAAAAGGTAACTGTCTCCACCCTGGGAAAAGGATGATTCTGCAGGTCATCTGAAGCCCTTGATGGATACAAAATAAAATATAAATAATATATTATAATAGAACTGCCTGGTCCGCCATGCAACAGAGAGAACAAATGTGACCGCTGATTGGATGAATTCAAAATTATCTGTTTGCTGAATAAGATGATCCTAACTATCAAATTGGCTCAGTAGTACTATAGTGGTACACACTGCTAAAATATTATAATATGCTATTGCTGTCATATAAGACAAAGAGGATAATATTAACAATGACAATATTAATATGAAGAGGCACCTTAATCTGTTATGATGTGTGGTGAATAATTGTTAAGCAGTAGTCTGCATCAAGCTTAAGGTTTGCTGAAACTCAGTGTAATGACATGTGAGATGAAGACAATACGGAGAATAACTAAACTAATGAAGTGCATAGAGGCACTTGACCAGCTTGAAACCTATCATCCTAGACTGACACATTGCTGAGATATAGAGCACACCTATAATAACAACCAATAAGCAAAACCCTGTAGACAACAGCTAAAACTACAGGATTGAGAAGCTGAATTAAATATGTAGACACTGCTAAGCTGATGAGCATGTTCCACATTCTTTTCTTTTTATTTATTTGTTTCTTTTAGAGCAGAAGCTGCTGTAACACACCCAAAGAAAGACTCTAGGTCTGACCAACCGTCTCAGTCGTGGGCAAAAAGATGTCAGTCAATAAAATTCTAAAAGATAATTTATTGACAAAAAATATATCAAGAGACAAAACGACACACTTAATATAAAATTCATAGCGCAAAACCAATCCATCCCAATCATATCTGATTTCATCACATTACATACCTGCACAGAGAGACAAAACAAAACAGCAGTGGTTGTAGTGTGGGCTATAAGTAGACCAGTGTATCAGTGCAATCAAGTACACCTGCCTCTAATTAGTCCAACCTCATTCCAGCCATTGGCTCACCAAAAATGTGACACACACAAAACCACTCCCAACCCAGTGCAACTTCACACAATAATATGGAGCTGAATTAACACAGGCACATTAGTCTACCATGTTACAAGCTGCATGCTATTACAAGCCAACATATGCAGACTTCTGCCTTGTTCGGGTGGCAGCATTTTTCTTTTTTCTTTTGTGTCCTGACACGTTTATGTTTTTTGTTTTTGTTTGATTATTTTGTTGGTTTTGGAAACGAATTTAAACGAACTTGTGACAATACTTGAGAATCACAGTGACACATAGTGATTAGGCATATGATTGAAAAATGCCTAGGTTTAGAGCTGTGAGCTATGAGCTGTGAGCAATGCAAAGTTAAATATATATATGTATAAATGGGAAACAACCCTAACTTCAAAGTTTGAAATGTGTGAGATCCATGAATTGTTTGAAAAACTAGAAATTATTCAAAACTGCCTTAAGTGAAAATGTAGTGTTGCATCTATTCTCCCAAACCAAGACGAACAAAAAAGAAGAAGCTTTCTGTAACTTCAAAATAAGGCTGACTGTTGACAATAGACTAAAACACTAATCCACAGGTGGCTATCAGGAACAGAGAGGCAAGCAAAGTCACAAACACTAAGGCTGCAGACAGCCACGCAGAAACAGCAGATAACATAGAGACAACGCCTGCTAGAACCATGGAGAGGAAGGTCACTTCCCACGAGATTGTAGGAGTAGAGGACAAATTAGTTGTAAAGTCAGCTTCAGGCCACACAACTGTACAACAATTAACTGCCCTTTTAGAACTAGTACACACAGCAAGTGGCCGCAGGTGCTTTATTAAATGCATATATGACCCGTTGTGTCCAGTAAATTTGCTAGGTAGAGACGCTCTGACAAAACTTAAGATAGCAGTCATGCCATTCTTTTCTGGTATTACACCTGAGTGCCAGAAACCGACCGAGTATCACAACATTCTGAGATTTAAACAAACTCCAGGCCCAGATCCACCTTATGATCAGCAAGTGTGGAAGCTAGGAGAACAGCATTTGACTTTACAGCACAGGCCGAAATTGTGTAGGTTACGCAGTAACCACAGATAGTAAAATAATGGAAGCAAAACCATTTTCTTCTTCATGTTCTGCACAGAGCGCTGAGCTGATAGCTGTGATACGCGAAAGCTAAATACAAACATACATACAGACAGCCAGTATGTTTTCTCTGCTGTGCATCATTTCGCAAAGCTCTGGCAAAACAGAGGAATGATTACATCAACCGGTAAACCAGTCCAGCATGCAAGCCTCTTACAACGCCTGCTGACTGTAATAAATTTACCACAACAACTCGCATTGTGTAAATGTGCAGCACACAAAACTGATAGCTCTTTTATTACTACAGGCAACAATTTTGCTGACAGAGCCGCAAAACAGGCGGCACAAAAGACAAACATCACATTGATGGCAGTAAACACACATCAGATTCCACTGGATGTGTTGCAAAGTGAACAAAAAGCAGCGAGCACAGCAGAGCAGGCAAAATGGCTAAAACACGGTGCAGTTCTGACAAACGATTTAATGATGTGTTATGGCAAGCCAGTGTTGCCAAAATCGCTCCACAAGATGGCGGCATTAGTGACTCATGGCTGTACGCATTTGTCATCGGGGGGAATGACCTGTATTGTCAACTCTCATTTTTACACTGTAAATTTTGAAACTTCAGCAAAACAATTTGTCAGAACGTGCATGACGTGTCAAAAATATAATGCTCAGGGTAACCTGCGACCACAAAGAGGCCGTTTTCCAACTCCGCCTCATCCTTTTCACACAATTCATATGGACTTTATTGAGCTAAATGAATGCCAAGGGTAAAAATACACCCTAGTGGTTATAGATGTATTCTCAAAGTGGCCAGAAATCTATCCAGTGAAAAAGGCAGATGCAATTTCAGTAGCAAAGTGCCTGTGCAATCACTTCATACCCACATATGGCATCCCAGCTTTGATACGATCAGACAACGGCACTCATTTTGTAAATGATGTCATCACTAAGGTCTCTGAAGCACTCGGTTTCAGCATAAAACACCACTGTGCTTATCACCCTCAGAGCGCAGGCCTTGTAGAGAGAACTAACGGCACTATAAAACAAAGGCTCAGGAAATGCATGGCAGAAACAGGAAGGCCGTGGCCTGAATGTTTGGGTTTAGTGAAAATGTGGATGCGCTTAACACAAGGCTCCCATAAACTAACTCCATTTGAAATCATTCATGGCAGGCCGTTTCCACTGCCTATTACCAGTCAACCAATAGACAAAGCAATCAGAGAAAACACATTAGCAGAATGGATGTCTAAGCTGTTAGAAAACAAAGAGATCATTGTACATAATCAACAACCTGATGATGTTTCTCCAGTGTCTTGCAGACTAAAGCCCGGTGACTGGGTTCTGATCAAGGTGCTCCAAAGGAAAAACTGGAGCACACCCAGGTGGGAGGGGCCATACCAAGTCCTCCTCACTACACCGACCGCTTGCAAAATTGCGGAACGACCATCCTGGGTCCATCAGAGTCACTGCAGGCGAGTCAGTGAAGCCATCTAAACACAGCTGACGGCAGGCGTGCCTACTTGTTGTGATCTCGCCCGGTGGAGGGGTCAGCTTTCCTGGCCGGGGGGTCTACTCGCGACAGGAGGGTGTGTTCCGTCGTCATGAGGTGGTGGCTCTTATCAACTGCAGCGGCCCTGACCATGGCCGGGCTCTTCACCTTTGCTTCCATGAGGGACAACAAGTCACGCTACATGGAGAAAAGGCAGACACTGTATGACAAAGGAAAGTACACCAAGTTTCCCCATGGCTATGCCACTAATTTCTGGTGGCAGTTTATGAACACTACAGCTTACTTGAATAATAAAACTGACTGCTATGCAAATACATATACACTTTCTGCCCACCAAGGAACGAGAGGAAGTGTATGGACTGTTCACTCAACGAAACCTGTGCCAGTAACGCGACACTGATGAGCCTCAACTGTCGCTCTGACTACAGCTACCGAATGCCACTACAAACAAAGACTCAGTACCAGACAGGATGTGCACGGACGGCACCCAGCAGCAGAGGAACCAGAGTTTTGGCTGACTGGTACTTCCTATGTGGCAACAAGGCTTATCTGTCACTCCCTGAAGGTTGGGGAGGTCTGTGCGCCCTGGTGGAATTATCAGATCACGTTTTCTTCATGCAAAGTGTTGCACATCACCCAAGCAGCCGGCAGAGACGTGAAGTGGACATCGCCTCCCCCAATTCTTTCGGCATTACCGTGGACACTGGAGTGCCGGGAGAGTTTCGCATCTGGGGAGGAGGAGTGAAATTCTTACAGAGCTTGATCCCCGGCATTGGAGTTGCCGAGGTGCGGGATCACGTGGAAATCAACCGATATGCTCTGCTACGACACATCAACTTAACTAAGACCCTGGGAACCGCCTTAGCAGGAGAACAGCAGGCCATCAGAACGATGGTGCTGCAGAACAGACTGACACTAGACCTGCTAACAGCATCACAAGGAGGAGTTTGCAAGCTGATCGGGGAAACATGTTGCACTTTTATCCCTGATGGATACGAAACTGGAGGAGACATTTATGAAGCTTTGCAGAATTTGACCGCTCTGCAAAAATATGTCACTGAACACACACCTGGAGCAGCTACAGCACAAAGCTGGCTGGACTGGCTGTTCAGCGGTTCATGGCTGGCTGCTGTAGCAAAGCCATTTTTCCTTCTAGGTCTCATCATGATAGCACTGCTCATATTAGTGTTGTGTGTGTTGCCATGCCTAAGAGTAATGATTTCACAGATGATAACAACTACAATGACTGCTTATGTTGCCGTGCCTGAAGAAGAACAACATCCCGTTGCAATTCTGTTAGAGGAGAACTTGTACTAGCTGCTAATAAATGACGTGGTGATTAAAAATGACTTGTCAAGTGATCATGCACTGATTAAAACATTAGTAGGTTATGCAAGTTTTCATGCTTTTATTTTTTTTAAGTCTTGACTTTTAAACATAAAGTTTTTCATTTTAAATATAAAGTTTTCATGCTATTATTTTTTGAAGTCTTCAGTTTTAAACATAAAGTTTTCATTTTAAATATGAAGTTTTCATTATTTTACATATAAAGTTTTCAATTTAAGGTTTGCATCATTTTAAATATAAGGTTTTTATCCTTGTATTTTTTGAAGTTTTCATTTTAGTTTTCATCCTTTTATTTTTTGTAGTTTTAGTTTTATTATTTTTTCTTGTTTATTCCACTTGTTATTTCATTTACTATGATTTTCATTTACTATGTTTTTCTTTTTATTTTGTTTTATTCTTTAGACCAAATGACTGCCATTTCTGCTATGATGACATTTTGAAGATTTTGGAAATTAAAAATTGCCTAACATACTTAATAAATGATTTTCATAGACAATTGTTGTATACATTTAAAATAAGTTAAACAGGGGGGAATGTTACAGGAAAAATGATTCTATGTTTCTTTACCTTCTTTTAAATGTACAAAGATGCCTTTTGTCTGCCCTTTGCCTATGGTTAGATTAGTTTAGAATTATCTTTTTAGACTTTCTCAGCAAAGACATACTGTTTTGGGACATATTGTTTTAGATTGTTTTATCTCTCACAGCCTTCTCCCAGCTCTCTGCTGACGAGACTAGCGCCACATATGGAGTTGTTTATTTTATTTGTTTTGTATTTTCTTATCCTGTTCTCACTGTCTTTCCTATAAAAATTACCAAGCCACTGTGCATGGTGTGAGTTGTTCTTAGCAGCTCACCCGTGTACACGTTTGATAAAGAAAGTAACTTTGTCTCATTGTGTCTTTATTTCTCCTGGATCTTTTACAGAGTTTTCCCCCAACATATATATATATATATATATATATTCATAAGCACATGTCCAAACCATATCTCACAAATTTTAGAAAGGAAGTCAAGATTTTAAATTTAAATTTAGAGGTTATCTGGCACTGGACATTGAATGGAGGATTCTCACCTGCATGAAGATTCAAGGAAAGGTATAAGGGTTTGTAAGCCATATAAGAACAACATATCCCAGGACATAGTTACCGCTGATGTGTCCTTGCAGCACAGTGACAGGAGGGCATAGCATCGGAGGTCAAAACAATGGAGGTCAAAAATGGAATCACAATAACAGAATAAACACACATCTCCCAAATCTTACTAGTAACCCAGAGCACAAATTTCTCCAGTGAATGAAGGCATTGACTGTGAGGTCAGTTTTTATTGCCTTATGAGGTCAAAACTAATCAAGTTTTTGCTTTCAAGTCTAACGTCCTCAGGCTGTTGAGACCTCAAAGCAGTAGTTGACTGGGTGATTTTAGGTGAACCTAAGCAGAAGATTCAAGTCAACAACATTTTAATAGCAAATTGTAATTTTAGTAGATTAGAGAATGAGGAGAAGGTGTTTTTTGATATGTTATGATAAAACCAATATAAAGAAGGCATAGCTATAGCATGCTTTATATTTGTATGTTTGCCATGTAAGATGTACCAAAAGTCCAATAAATAGTCTAAACTTAAGATATTTGCAGTTATATTTATCACCGATCCAACATCAACACTAAATTGGATATCCAAAGTTGTATCAGTCACTGAATTTTCAAGTATTTGATCCTAAGGATAATTTTAAAAAACAGGATAGACACACTGCAGACATACTGAAACAACAATCACGCAATTTCCTATTAAAGCTGGAAGCATTAAAGAAAAAACTCCATCTGTAAACTGAGTAGAACAGCCTGAACAAGAAAGAAATGTGATTCATTAAAGCGATTAAAGCCAAAATAGCATCAAAACCTACAGAACCTAACCTCCAGCAGTGGATTAGCAGGTAAAGGAAGAGTCAATGAATGTCAGCCAAAGAGTCAAACATTGAAGAAGGTGCAGGGGCTGTCCTTGAACAATGATGCCTTGCTGCTGACCTGGCCAAAATGCCCACACCCTGAATCAAAGGTGGTAGTCGACTGAGCATTTGAAATGACTGCTAAAGGTGCAAAAAAGTAGATGAGTCTTATAGAAGCACTACAAATACACATTTTCTTACCAAACACTAAAGAAAAAGTTAAGTTTGTCTTTTAGGATATTTCTATTGCAGTGCTGCAATAACCAGGCAAGAACTTTTAAAAGAAGAAAAAAACACTTAACTGGACAAGAATTAACCCTGAGTTAAAATATATTTTAAGAGCACTTTAACAAATTAAAAGTAGACTAGAAAAGAGGTACTTCTGTCAAAAATGGTGACAGACCAGTATAATCCACTCACATAAGGATTGATTTGAAATAAAGGTGGATGTAGAGATGTTCAAAATAAACATAAAGCAACATGATTGTAAATTAGACCTGTACTCAACTTTTGCCGTTTGTTGATTATTAATGTAGTGTATTTAACTAATTCAAAATATATAGAGCACAAATTATATCAGGACACTGAGCATTTTAAATTGTTTAATATTTTAGCAGCATTGCACAGGGCGAAAAAAATTCACAAACCCTCTTAAAGCAGGTTTAGGGCCACACTGTCTGATCAGACAGGACTTCGGGGTTTTTAGATGAACTGTATGAACTCTGGGGACGGACTTACAACAAGGAGAAAAATAAAAACAAAGGAGACAGCAAAGCTAGAAAACACTGGTCAGGTTTCAAGATTCAAACAACACAGGAAGACTGGTTTAAAAACAAACAAACGAACTAGGTTTATGAAATAAACAATAATGATAATGACTAATGTTCAGGAGTGTGAAGCTGCTTGGCTTTTCTGTCAACCCCTCTTATCCATGGCCTGTTATTAGGGTTTTGTAATCTCCTTATGATGTGAATGAATGACTTGTACTATTTACTAATGAACCTAAAACTGCCTAGCTAGCAACAAATTACATCTTATTGCTTTACAGTCAATTAAAGCCACAAGAAAAATCTGTGTGAGCAGTTCAAAAGCAATAGGTTGATGAAAGATAACAATCAAATGTGTCTTTATTGATTTGTGATTAGTGTGGGGGGCTCATTCGTGGGGTATCCATAACTTGATTTTGTCTCATATTTTAATTGCTTAATTGGAGTGATTATTTAGCAATGGGAAACCAATCCACCTGTTCCCCCCTCTGTACACGTGAATGAGTCAACAGTGCTTGAAAGTCATGTTGAAGCATACAGTTACAAGTTCTGCATTGCAAATAAAAGCCCCTGCATTCAAATCCTGCTTCTAAACTCCTTTTGCAGTAAATTATTTTTATGTGACATCCATTCATAATTTAATATTTTAGCTGGATGAGGTTAATCTGATTTAAACTAGTTTACCTACTAGCAGTCAGATATCTTAAAGGACCAGTAAAAAGGAAAGCCTCAGATGCATCCTTTGTCATAAAAATGCAATATTTGGATAGACTTTTTATTTTTATGGTGCATGTCCAAAATTTGGTCTCAATGGTTCATAGTAATAAAAGCTGAAAAAGACTTTGTCTATATACACTCAAAGCGAAAGCTGGCTGTGCTCTTTTCATATTTGTGGTTGAAATGTTAATGTAGTGGCAGAGAACAATCTTCCAAATTACAACTGAAAGTACATTTAGTTCTTTGTCCTCAAACAATGTCTGGAAAATTATCTGTCAGATGTCAGACTCCAAAGTAAGTTGAGGGCAGTGGAAACTAGCACAAATTCACCTCAGTGGTGCTGGCTGGAGTTTATGGTGTTTTGGGTATAAATCAGGGGGATACATGCAATGTTCACTGATGCTTGTGTGCTGGAAACAAATTAGAAGGTTTGTAACAATTTCCCACTTTTTCCTGTAACCATTTAGAAACTGATGAGAACAGTTGCTCTAATTTTAAAAGCAAAATGTCTTCTCCTTCTTGCTTTAACGTGAGATGAGTTTAGCTTGTAGGCTAGTATAACACCTGAACTCTTTCACCATGGAGCCATCCTGTTACATTATGTGCAGAATTGGTGCAGGATTCTCTTGCTGAAATAAGAAAATTCATATTGACTTGATTACTGCATATGTTTCTCCACTATCATGAATGGTGCTTTCAGAGATGTTAAGTTTTCCATACTGTGTACACCCCCATACAATCCCTGGTAATAGTTTTTGAAATGTGCACTCGTAACATGAAGTATAGTCCCCCTTATCTGTGGCTGGGATGTACTCTTTGTCCATGGACTCCAAAACGAATTTCAAATTTTCATTGCCACAGGGCAGTTTTCCACTTCACTCTATCCATGTTGAAGAAGTTCAAGCCTGGAAAGGGCAATGCTATTTCTGGAATCTTCTCTCAGTATTTTATACGTATATTCTACGCACAGTAGTCTCAATGCATGCTTGATCATCCAAGTAAGTAAATCCAAAAAGTTGACACTGTTGATATGGATGTTTTTAATGATGGTCACATATTCAGTCACATTCTCTGAGTCTTTTAACGATATTTTATACTTCAGGTGATAAAATCACCTAATTTTTTGCATTTTTGCCACTTTTTATAGTCTTTTTTGGGCCCTGTCCTAATTGTTTTTTAAAAAGTGTTATTGAAGTAAAATTTAAAATGCATATGTATTTTTATTTATATTTTACTCAGCATACCATTTTTTGTTTTTTGTTTTGTTTTTGGAAATGGTTGTACAGCACGGACAAATCCAATATGCGTGCTCTCAGGTGGAGCTATTATCCAGCACTGAATTATTTCATATTGCTGCTGTTGTTGTGTGCATTGTTGGTGGGCAGAGGTTAACAAAAGGCCAAGACAAATCCAAGCCACCGGCGCTGGCCGCATGGGGAAATGTTGGCAAGCGAGCCAGAGAATAATCATAGGCTAATCTGATTTCCAGCTCTGATAATGGAGGCCAGGCTAAATAAGAAAAATTCCAGGCAAATTTGTGCAAATGAAAAAGGATTCCTCCTGACATAATGGTATGGTGCAAGGCAGCCTCTAATGAGCAATAATCTGTCTAAGAGCTTCTCTCTCTCTACTGCCTGGTTTCTCCCTCCATCTTCTATCTCATCCTGTCTCACCTCCTCCCACCTTCCCCCTAGTTCTCCAGCTCTCATCAGCTTTTTCCCTATTCTTGGGAAGGTGCATGTAACAGCTGTGTGACACAGATAAGGAAGAAAGAGGAGGGAGTGAGGCTGTATTTATTGAGAGTATCTCATGAGCATGCCTTTGTAAATGTTCAATAATCCAGGTAAGAACGTATTTGCGGTGGAAAAGTTTCATCCAAATGAACCAAATTAAATTTCTTGGGTATCTCAATATCACATACAAACCAAGAATTTCCTTCATAACAAATATCAAATGTTTATAATTCATTTATTCAACAATACTGGTATTTATTCATAGAAAAGTCTGTTGAAAAGGTTCACACAACATATCCATAGCACATGATTTTCTTTTATCGTTTATTTTTATATGTTTATGTCACAGTTTTTGCAGGAAATTGCCATGTGTTTGTTCTTCTTATCATTAGGTCACGTAAGTAAGTATTAGCTTTTCAAAACAAAAATAAAAACAAAACAAAAAAGGCATCCTCTAGCAACCCAATATGCTGTTTAAATGTTTTAAATGTCTTAAAAACACGTTTTTTTGTCTGAAATAGAACATCTTTTTCCCGATTTAAATAAAGATAAGAGCATTTGTTGGAGTTATTTTACAGAACTTTACACTTCACGCAAAAAATATATGGCTCAAATTTGTTTTACAAAAACAAATGTAGTTTATGGTTCACTTTGTGTCTTAAACATAATGAAGCACAAACATCTCAGTTTAAATGATAAAGAGGTAAAGTTCATGTTAGATGTTAAATGAAGCACAAGATGTG
>NC_137940.1:7402058-7434558 GCF_963969265.1 Rhamphochromis sp. 'chilingali'
GAGGCTACTTTGGGAAAATATTTTAATTATGTAAAGTATTTCTATTTTTGGTAATGTAAAAGAAACCTCAGATAAAACCGTTGTATGTTTTCAGTGTGTTATCTTGGCACTGAGAACACTGAGGTCATGTTCTGAGGGGATTTTAAGCATCCAGTGAGGATTTTGCTCTAACAAATAAAGACAAATATTATTTTAAACCAGAATAAACTGAAGGACATTTCCTCACATTTCCTCTCAGGATGTCATTAAACTTTCCATGGTATTCCTTCACAGAACAGCATTTCTCCAGTGATATCTTTAGGGTCCAGGACGGACCAGTGATTCACTGTATGTTAAAGTTGTGTCTTTGGAAGTTGTTAGTAATCCTTTGTTCACGCTAACCGTGAAGAAACAATTGCTACAATTTTATCTTTATTTATTTGCTTTTGTTTTAACTTAATTTAACCAAGAAGGGAAACCTCGCATGTCCAATAGCTGGTAAAACCGGAGCTCATGGAGAAAACACACATTAAAAGCGGTCAGTAAGACGAGTAAAGCCGTTTATAAATGCAAGCCAATGCCATTACAAGAACCTCACACTGACTCTGACCCCGGACACTTCTGCTGTGAGGCACTGCTGCTGTCATTTTCAGTGAAAAGCAGTGATATGAAGCTCCAAAGTGACAGCCAGTGACAAATCAAATGATGTGGTGAATCGCCAGCCAATCAAATGCTTCCATGTTTACAGAGCCATGCAAGCCCAGGGAGATGTTAACTGGCATTAGAGCAACACTTCAACAGTGACTCATTGTGGCGTCGTGCTCCTCTGCTATACCACAATCTTGCAAATCAGGTGGACTAGTTTGCAAAATATGAGTGTGATGATGCAATGTTACCATGAAATTTTTCAATGGGACTCCTTAGACTAGGGAACAATTTTATAAGGATACTCTCACAGTTCTAACACCCATTTATCTAGACTGGTCACAGTATCGCTTGATGATATCATGTGATATGATCCAAATATTTCTACATGCTCACCAGCTAGCTAACTGTTTAAGTTAAGTCACATAGTAGCAGGGACAGTTTGTTGCATCCTGAAAAAAGTGTAAGGACAGACAGGCATGATGATGTGTTACAGTCATATCAGTGTTTGTAATGGCACAGACACAACAGGAGAGGGGTTAATGGATACGATTTGCTTGTTTTGGTGGCACAAATAGTCCTCACTGACATATAATCACTTTTTAATGATTCGGAACATTTTCTTGAATTATAGCAAATTATTTTGTGAACCTTTTGGCTATAGTTATAGACCACTGGAGGTCTCCAGACTTCACTTGGACAATCACTCAGTTAGTATATCATCAGCTAATGGTTTTAGTTTGTATTCTGCAATTAGAAAATGCTTTACAAGTAGTTATATGCAAAGTAAAAGCAAACAGAAACATAATATTTGAAAATGGGAACAATAAAACACATTAAACAGATGGATAATCTAAAACTGAATTGCACTAGGGTAAAGAAACAAACTGCAGTACCATGGCTGCAGTTTGGGGGTTTAATGGAGCTTACCTGAATACCTTTGAATGTTGTCCTTATGTTTTGACTCCATTGATTTCTTTCTTGGTTTTGGGTAAAATGCAAATTAAAGTTAATTAAAAATATAATAAACAAAAAAAGTGTTTTTTATTATAGGTTAACAAAAGCATGCTTTACTAACTGAAGCAATTTTATACATTAGTATCAATTAATATGATCAAATAATATAGTAAAATATTTGGAAAATATTTGGAAAATGAATTGTTTTCAGAATGAGGGAATTTACCTACACATATTTTGATGTATTTAAATCTAATTTTGAACACACAAAAGGCAAAATCCTCTAGTCTGCAGGCTGTATCATCAGCTAGCATAATATTTAGATTGTACCCACCCTTTGTAGCATCCATTACTGGATGCTTCTGGGTGAAATGTAACTTCAAAGTTGTAATTAATTCATACTCAATATACATAGCTCTGTTTTTTCAAATTAAGCCTGATATTTTAAATGCAGGTGTTTGTCTTTCTCTCTGATGATCCAAGTGGAATAGTTTAATTTATATTCACAAAATACAACATGTCTTTGGGATAATGGGGGCTGCACTGGGTGAATTTGTGTTTCCTTTAAGTCAAAGCTATGTGGCCGACAAATAAACCTCACCTGTTTTACGCTGGACCAGGAGGCTGAGGATGCTGAGGCATGTGCAGAGGGCTGGCGGCCTCCCTGTTTCCCTCAGTAGCCATCCAGCCATCCATCCATCTAGCCAGCTCTCCTGAGTCACTTTTCATAATTATTGAATTACATTCCTGGCAACCCATTAAGCAGGACATTCTCTTCTTAACCACCTGCTCTTCCCCCCTCCTCCACCTCATTTTACGCCATCAATCTTTCAGCGTTACCGGAGCCCCTAAAAGCTTTCTGACTGCTCTATAATGGGGGACAGCGCGGGGTCAGGGGGTGCTACAGGACTGTGTGTTCAGGAGCAGTGATGCCTCAGCATTTGGGTGGGGAGCAGGGCAAAGGGACAGGTCGTGGTGTTGGTGTGAGGGGGCAGTGGGGGTCACTCTGTGCAGCCTGGCTGGAGTAGGTCACTGACTGGACCTTTGGCTGGGAACAGGAGGGAAAAGACATGTTTGTTTTGTGATTAGGTGACTTTGTGTGAAAGTTAACTAATCATGTGCTTCAACAAATAAAAAAAAAAACAAAATTAAGGTGTGCTGAGACTGTTTATAAGATGTTATAAATCTGTCACGTTCAGGCATTTTTAAAAATTTTTATAATTTACTTTTTCATGCCCTGTTTTAGGTCATTCTGCTTTAGGTAGCAATTTCCTACATTTCCCAGAATGCCTTTCTTGTCATCCTTTAAAGAATGTTGGACGAAGGATAAACCTGCTGCATTAAGTGATGGATTCAAGCATTAAACACCTCCCCTGCAGGCTTGAAACAGCTGTAAGAAGTTTTAGTCAACAGAATCAGATTATTAGTCCTTTTTTGTCCCGTTATTGTGTTGGAGAGTGATTCTTTTTTTGCACCACAGCATGAAACTGTTTGTGTTGCGGCAAGAAAAAAATGTAAAAAAATTTCAAGGACAGCTTATGTGAAGTGAGAGGAAACTCTTATTCATTGCCTACACAAAAATATGCACATCTACTCATCAGATCAAAGTTTCAAAGAAGGGGAAACAGATCACTCAGGAATTGTGTAAGTGATGTAAGTTTCTTCTGACATTTTATTTTACTTACTTTAAAAATGTGCTTCAATTTAAGTGCACATGTTGCAATAGTTTCCACTTCAACACAGGACATGAGTGAACAAGTGTTACACAGGATTTATATTGTAATTTCACCTGCTCTGTAATGACCGGCAATTCAAAGCCTCTTTGAGCTCACATCTGAGAAATAAAACATAACACAAAAATATCAGTTTCTGATTGGCTAGGATGTGTCTAGTAAACCTGCAGTTAGCAACTGAGTTTTGTTTGTATTTCTCAAATTTTTGAAGAAATTTTATTTGCATTTAACAGCTTAGATCGATGACCTATTAATGTTTCTTTTATTCCTGCCACCAGCCTAGTGGATAGCGCTAGTGATTTATCTTGATTGATATCAGTGGTTATCCTTAGCTGGCATGGCGGATATATGAACACTATTGGAATATATTAGATTTTAGTAATACAATCATTTAGACAGACATTTCCTCACATACTAAATAATTCTGATGCAATGTCTTCCTTTAAGACTACAGGAATGTGTGCTTTCTTTATGTACATTTTCCCCTTTCCACTGTGATATGGTAGTAGCTGTAACCACTTGTTTGGAGGAAACAAAATTTTAGAAACTGTAATTATACATAAAACCCACATGATAATTTTACTTTACCTCTTCAGTGAAGAAGGTTATTTCTTGTTTTCTTTCTCCATGTGCTGTCTTGAGTGCAGTTGATAGGTTATGAGGAAAACAGAAGTGATGCCATCCAGCACAACACCATTTTTGGACAGTCCCACCAACTGTATTACAACTAAAGTGGTCATCTTAACCACTGTCACTTTAATGTCATACAAATATAAAGAAATTAATATAGTAAATGATGTTGCTGCTTTCAAATGTGTTTGTTTTATTACAAAGCATGAAGTTTCCTTATTCTTTTTTGATGAAAGCTACAATTATGTCAGTAATTGTAGTCTGTTTATATAAAAGAATTTAATAATACCATACTCAATAATAATGCAGTAAATGCAATAAACGTATTATAAATTTATAGAGATTTGCATTTTGCAAGATTTGTAATTTTAATTAGTAATAAATTGATAAATGGTCTTGATCCCTAATTAATTGAGCAGCTAAAGGACCTTTTTGGCTGGTTAATGTATTATTACGTCAAATGGGTTCTAGGACAATCACTGTGTGAAATTGGTGGGAGTCACACTTAACACTTTAAAGCTAAGTGTATCATTGTTGATACATGTGTTTTTGTGAGTTTTGTGAGTTGTGAGACTTCTACATCATCGGCATGACTTTTTTACCATCAAGAAATGATATAAATTGCATGACACATTTGCAATTAGTAAATTGCTAAAATACGGCTAATGTGGCAAATGTGAAACAAATTAAAACTCATATACGCAGATTAAAATTTTATATATTTTTATATTTTTTGTCTAAAGAAAATAGGAACACTCCATTATCAAAAAATTAAAGATTTCTGGCAGTTATTTCATGGTTCGGGTTTTAAAGGGTTAACACCATAATCACGATACTCTATTAGACAAAAAAAAAATACTAAAAAAGACTTGACTGTGCATTTTAACTTATGAAAGAAGCAGTTCCCTCATAAAGTCTTTAATTACCGGGACACAGTTTTGTTTTATCATTTAATTACCAGCCAAAGTATTAAAGAGCATTATAGAAAACATGAAGGATAACTAAGTATAAACTGCATAGTGACTCTATATCCGCTATCATTTTCAACATCGGTTTTCTGTATAGTTTGTTACCACTTATTATGAAAGATTTACATTTTTTGGCGTGGATCCATTTATTCCAACACATGTATGCAAACCCTTTATACAAATTAACTATTGATGTAATAGGAGCACTATTAATCATGGTGAAACGGTAAATACTTTGACACTCATCACTTGAAAACCACTAACAGTATAATATGCTGGGGTATTTTGCTATTGTGAAACTCAGTGCTCTTTTCGCTGTGTTTTCCAGGAGATTCCACGTAAGTCAATGTTAAGTGAATAGTAAGGTTAGGCTCGTCTTTACCCTGCTGGCTTATTGACTCACCTGTCAATGCCACTGCAGGGAAAATCTATAAAGCCTAAGAATGTTATCTCAACATCCATTTGTGGGTGTGTTGGTTCACTCATGCATGCCGGGGTTTAATGGTGTTGCAAAATATTTTAGCAGAATGTGCTTTAAATTGACTGTTTTGGAGAAATGTTGTTAGTGTACGGTGTAAATGTACTGTGTCATTGAATGATGGGAAGAATGTTTCCATGAGAGCAGAAATATGTATAGATTTTAACAAAACAACAAGACCTTTCATAAAACTGTAAGAATTAACCTTTGCCCTTTGGTGACATTAGATTTTTAAAACAAGGTGACAGTCGTGCAGCTCTCATAAACTTATAACTAGGCATGAAAAGCGATAGTGGAGGATTGTGCAATATAATGAAGACTGTTAAGGGACAAACATTTTACAAATATTGGTAACGGCAGTATCTAAAATGCGAATTACAGTTTGATAAAGTTTGAAGAAAAATTGTGGTCACAGTAAATAAAAATGCAGACTGTGGTGCAGGTCTCAGTCTTATGAATGAAAGTCTAAAATGATACACATCCATCACCCTGATCTAAAGTCGTTCACTTTGTACATCATCAAATAGCAGAGCTTTCTTGACTGGAACATTGGACACCAAAGAATAAACTGCAGGATACGTTGAGCAAATTCTTCTTGTTATAATAATAAGAAATAACCATTTGGTTTTTTGGGGGTTCTTTTTGCTGTTTATGAAAATGGGTTTAATAAGAGGCTCAGTTATATAGTAAAATTTGTTATGTAATCACATCAAGAGCCTAAAAACTGGACTGACTGGACTAAATATTGTTTGGAAAATAAAATGCTAACTTGCTAAATCCTCATCAGATGATAGCTGGTATTTTTGAGGTTTAATCTAATTTGTACCCTTTTTTTGCTCTTCACATTTTTACCAACATAATCCCAAAGTCTACTTGAATAATAGCCTCAAACTCAAACAAATGACAGCAGAAGCTGTCTGCTGCTCTGTGTCTTTCCACTAGTCTGTATCTTTCCATGCACAATCTGTTTATTTTTTAAGGAAAGTAAAATATTACTTAGGACTTCAGTTTTGCTGAGGATCACGGAAAGTACAAGACTACATGTCCTTACAAGAATAGTAAAACAAACGTGTGTTGTTACATGTTTACAAGTAAGCACTATCAGTGCAGATGGAGGGTTCATGCCTCACCTCACAGCATGGAGCTCATTACCTAATGCTCAGATCCCAACACGTATTATTCATCTCTGACAGCTTGCGCACTTTGCATAAAACAAACACACACTCATAATCACACAGATACACACATGTTTGTACATCTATCTTTCTGAGGACCCTCACCGATTAGAATGCCTTTCTGAGCCCCTCGCTCTAACCGTACCCATCCCAAATAAATTCCTAACCACTATCCTAACCATAACTTAAACCTGATTCTGAAGTTTTGACCTTGAAACAGTTTTATAGGATGTGCATTTCCTAAAATTTTACTCTAAAGGCATCATTAACTCAAAAAACGCGTCCTCTTAAACACACACGAAAGAAAAACTAGCATGCTTTGCTGAACACAGACATAATGCACAGCTGCTCAAATCCACATATGCTGCATATAAAAGTGACCTTGCAGACCAAACGTAAACGTATGCCACACACACACACACACACACACACACACACACACACACACACACACACACACACACACACACACACACACAGAGAGCATATGAGTAATGAACAACCTTAATAACACCTCCAACTTTTCCTCTTCTTCTCTCTGCTGGCTGTTTAAATTCACATCCCCCTTTAACATCGTTCTAATCTGATTACCACTGGGCTAATGGCTCTCCTTCTGCTCCTCCCAGACACTCTGCCCAGACCTTGGAAAATACACACACACACAAACACACACACAACCACACACACAAACTGTTCAGGGTGTGTGCAGAGGCACTACATCTGCAAAGTATGGCAGAGGGAAAAGAGCTGAGAGAAAGAGAAGAAGGGAGAAGTTGGTGTATGGTGTTTATATGCATGTGGGTGAATGTTTTGGAGGGTGAGGGTCGGATGAGGGTGGAGGGGTGCAGCGGATCAGCGGCCAACTCCACTCCAAAACCCTCCCCTCACTCTCCCTTTCTCTTCCCTGCAATACCACCCCCTCCCCTTGAGGAAATCTATAGGGAGGGAAGGCAGAGACAGGTGCATTTCTCCACAAATTGAGTTAGCCAAGACATGCCACATCCAATTGGGCTAAATTGATGTGAGAGTTTGTGATGTCTGCCGTGGGTATTACAGCAAAGGTCAGTGTGCCGAGACAATGACATCAATCTGGTCCACGTGGCCGAGCGCTCGGGCCCCCACCAGCCCACTGATTCAAATGCAAACCTGCAAACGCAGGCAAGGGAAGGAGAGGGCGGACAAACGCTGGTATCAAACGGGTGGGCATTTTGTGATTGCTTTTAAACAGACCTCAACACTCTCTGGCTGACAGGATAGGATTGGATAGGAAATACCAATTAGCTCTCTTAATCATAAAGTATTAAAAGCAGTAATCAAAAGGTGTCAACGATTCAGATAAATGTAATATTCAGGTTAATTTGCTTATATGGACATACCTCTGCAGTAAACCACTTAACAAGAGACTTTATTCAATTACAATATATACCATCTAAAATAGTTTGTTAAATATAATAAAGCGATATATTTCTGTCTTTAACTGAGCAGCATTTCATTTGTAGCAAAATAAATTGAGGCTAGGTACTTTAAATGCTTCTGTCTGTCACTTCTTTCGTATAATTGAGTCTTGTTTTACTCTGAAAATAAAGTGTGTTATCATAATAAACCAGCTGTATGAACTGGGTGTGTCATAATAAGAATATGAGATTAGCGGGGTTACCCTAACCAAATCACAACATGCATCAACTTGGTTACTTGATTTAATTCCCCATCAAATTGTACATCAATGCAAACACAACCAGCAAAGACACTTCAGTCATGCTAATAAATGCCTGTAGGAGTGGCCTTGGTTTGCTGACTGATTGGCTTTGCTGAAGACATGGTAAACACATTTATGGCTATAATGTTGACAGTACTGAGCAAATAAGGCTAGATATTTTCATGAGAATTTGGAATTGGAATCAGGAAGTCCTTTCACCTACACAGCAGAGTTGGTCGATTGCCTGTGGTGCCCAGAACAGCTAATATTAGTTTGCAGATTTGCTCATGCCTCATTAGGATGGACAGTCAGTTGAGGTAGAATAAGAAGCAACTAAGTCCTCGTTTAAAGCAAGCAAAAGTGTTGAGGGACCGATACAGTCCGAAGAGAACTTTCATCTAGGAGACTGACGTTTGTATCCAGTGGGTGACCATTATATTTAAAGTGTAGGTTTTTACATTTAAACTGCTTGGTTAGGTTTAGAAAAAGACAGTGTAGGTTGTGGCTAAAATCCACCATGATACGTTTTTAATCACATGTTCGAACCTTTTCCACCCCACCTAATATATAACTGCCAAAAAGAATGAATAGACTCCATAGCTTTCCTAAAAAAGTTATTTTTATTGATGCAAGACGTAAACTTAAACCTCCATAAAACCCCAACCAGGATTGTTTTACTTGTTAAGATTTACAGCTGTTTTCTGAATTCTACCTGAGAATTCATGCAGAATATTAAGATTAGCTTAAAGTAAAGACTGGAATTAAAGGGAGAAAGTTAAAATCCATCTGAACTTGATTAGTTAGTCCTTGCTAGCACTGGATTGAACCTAAAAAGAATAAGGAACATTTTTCCAGTCCTCTATTGTCAAATTTTGTAGAGCCCATACAATTTGCGGCCTAAATTTCCTGTTATTACCCCACAGGAGTGGGACCCAGAGTGGTCTTCTGATGCTGTAGCGCTTCTGCTTCAAGGTTGCGCAATCAGAGATGCTCTTTTGCATACTTTGGTTAAAACAAGTGGCTATTTTTGTTCTTATTACCTTCTTATCAGCTCACAGCAGCCTGGTTATTCTCCTCTGAGAACCACGGAGAACATGTCCACAGATTTTCTTTCCACGTTTATAACAGAGCATGAAAAACAACATTAACAACCCTCAGCTGAAACTAGTGAAACCTGCTTTTTAACTGAATTCACTTCAAATGCGTCAACCAACCATTAAGAAATTCAGTTAAAGTTTGTGTCAACTTTGCTAGTGTCTGGGATGTTATTCATATATAAGCCTATCTCAGCAAGTCTGCCAATGCAATTTACCTCATGAACACATATTGCCTATCAATTTCATATCCAACACATGAGTAGTAGTGGTTTAGGGCTACTTTGCTTCTGCTCTCAGAAAATCCAATAGAAACTTCATCATGCTGTCACCTCTACCAGGGCCTGCAAACCCAGATTTCAGGGGTATGGCTTTCATTCCACCTCTATTCAGAGAGCCATTTTCTTTGATCACATTAGCTTTATTGCTCTTCTTATGGTTCCCTCTGTCTTCTCACTGCTACTCTATATCAGCCCAGGGCTATTGGTTTTCATTCTGTGGCTTCAATCTGGACCTGGACCAGGCCAAGCTAGACCAGCTTACAGTGACGTTAATTCATATAAAAGCTATATGAACAGCCAAGTTCAACTCCTGACTTCCCAAGCTCACTCCATCAATGGGGCATTACAACTGACAGAGTACATTAAAAGGTAAATATACAGTAATAGTAATTTGTTGATGAATGTAGCTTTTCTCAAATCCCTCAAAGCAATAAGGGTAAATTGATGTTCTTCCTCTGGTACTTTTTTATATTAAGGTTTGCTTGATGTCATATTCATTTCTATAAAATGCCAAAACATACAAAAAATCTGATCACAATACCATGTAGAAAAAAGATGGTTGTTTTCAGTGATGCTCTGCATCGATCTTTATTTATCTCAGAGCTACTGTGCAGTTTATTTGTGTCTAATCTCACCTTTGTTTTTACCAAATGAGCTGAAAAGCTCTAATTTCTCTGTAAACTATCTGCAAACCCCAGCTGATTAAAGAGGAGTCATCATTTGCTCTCTTTGACAAGGTTTCCTGGAACCCATGGGATCCAGGAAGAAGGCTCAATTCATCGCCAGTCAGTGGAATCCCAGACCAGAGATTTGTCTGAGAGGCAATTTACTGTCATTTGCCAGAGAGCGCTGGGCTGATGCATAAACATCGTTCCTAATATGCCAATTCATCATCAGGCAGCCAGGGGATTCTGGGTGTGTTCTGATCAAATTTGCACCCAGCGATGATGAGGGGCATGTTGGTTTTGCTGCAGAAAAGTGCAGATCCAGCTATTTGTCACGTCAAGCTACCAAAGGGGAGGCAGAGGAGGGAAGATGCACTGCACAGAAATAATATACTGCAAAAGGGAAGGAAGCTCAAAGGTGTATCACGGCACTCTGTTTATACTCAGCTAACATATGCATTTTTAGCCTTATAGTTTGGGCTGATCTAACACTTTAGTCTAAAATAAAAACGGTAGATTGTCTGAAATGTTTTACAGGCCTACTGACATTAGTGATCCCTTTACATGATGCCTTTCAACTATAGTTGAGACTATAGGCCAAATTACTTATTATACAGGATACCTCATTCAAAATGTTCTCGTCTGTGTTGGGCATTGTTTACAAATGTAGATACATTTTTAAATCTAACAATAATAATAATAATAATAATAATAATAATAATAATAATAATAATAATAATAATACATCACCGTATGACAATAGCCAGTGGTTTCAAGATTTCATTTTGGAAACTGTGTTCCCTCTCTTGCACATCACAGGAGGTCTTTACTCACAACTGGCTCCAAAAATAATGGATATTCCCTACAAATCATTATCATTTTGTAATGTATACTCATATGTCACTAGATTGTCTGTGACTGGGGTAGGGATTTCTTTGCATCTATTGAATATTTGATATGAAATTGGGTACAAATATATTCACACATTCTCAGCATGCTTTTAAATAAGTAACATTGACATTTGACTATATGATTTCTTTTTTCAGTACTTGGTTATATATAAAAAAAAGTAAAATCACAGTACCTGTATTTAGCAGGCATTATGAACAGTGAGGTCCCAGTTTTTGCTAAACATGACAATGTAATCATTTTCCAAAAGCAGTGCTGCAGTAGTCTCACAGAGAGCCTAGACTTCTCTATCTCTATCATACCTTCATAATATGGCCCCAAAGATCACCTGGGAAAGCTATTATTACAGTCTAGTTATGCATTAAAGTAAAGCAAACAGCAGGGGGCTGTGTTACTAAGTTCATGTAAAATGAGAGCTGTTGTCATCACCCTAATGTTAAAAATGAGCTTTCTGAGATGTGTCTTGTGTTGCAAGGTGTCTCTTTCAAACCAGTAATGTTTGGGTTTTGGTGCCTTAAATCAAAATGCAAATGAAAGAAAAGCTAACGACAGTAACAAAATATTCAAATTCCAGCCATCTGGTCAAATTCTGATATGCTACCTGCCTCTTAACATGAACTTTGTCACTCTAAGAGTAAAGTGGATGATTTCCAGCTCACTTCTAGCTCCCTGTGTTTATTCTTGAACTGGTGTAGCTTTGCATCATTACCCATTCAGAATAACTCTTACTTATCCTATAGTGGGCTTTGACATGACTCCTACTGCTAAATACAGGCACTATGAACATTGAGGTCCCAGTTTTTGCTAAACATGACAATGTAATCATTTTCCAAAAGCAGTGCTGCAGTAGTCTCACAGAGAGTCTAGACTTCTCTATCTCTATGAAACCTTCATAATATGGTGCCTTAAATTACAAAAAAAGAAGGAAAAAGAAAGAATATGATCAATTAGCAGTTTTCATTTGTGTAAATTTTACTATATCTGGCATTTTTGTGCAGTTGACTGCGTAAAATGCATTGTGCCATTTTTTAAAGCTTTGGGTAAATAAAATTAAAAAAAATCACAGTGATGATGCACATGTTCTTATAAATCCACAAGAATATGTATCATATATAATACAGTTTGTGTTAAAGGGTTAGTGCATGCTCAGTTGGTACTAAGGAGTCCAAAATCTGCCGCAAAGATTTTCCCCAATGCCATTACACCACCCTCAGCCTGAACTGTTTCATGTTGTTTACACCAAATTTGGACCCCACCATTCAGATGTTACAGCATCACTCATCAGACCAGGCAAGGTTTTTTCCAGTCTTCTGTTGTCCAATTGTGATGAGCACATGTGAATTAGCCTTAGTTTCCTGTTCTTATCTTTTAATCATTCTCTGTAAACCCTGGAGATGGTTGTATAGGACAGCCCCAGTAGGTCAGCAGTTTCTGAAAGACTCAGACAAACTTATCTGACAACAACATTCAAAGCCACTAAAATTATCCCCATTCTGATGCTCTGAACTTCAGTAGGTTATTTGTCTAAGATAATGCCATGGCTTATTGAACAGGTGTAGCCGAACTCACAAAGTGGCTGTTGAGTGTATTATAGCACGTTATTTCTGGACAATCTATGGATTGTCTCAGGCAGGCTTATTTGGCAGACTTGTTGTTCCATACAAAGTCATATATTTGATCATTTTTTCATGAGGTCCCTTTATATTTTTCTTACCCGCTTCATGTAGTGATTAGTTTGGTGTGCATGTGTTTTTTTTAAAGTTCTTTACCAACAAACAAACAAACTACAACAAAACTGCTGCTGAAAAGTCATTTAAAAAATAAAGCTGGTGTTATGGGTTTTGTTTTGTTTTTTCTCTGAGAAAATTTCATGAAAATTGCAAAAGCATCAACAGTAAATGGGTGAAAAATGTGTTTTTAAAAAGGCTGAAGCATTTCTTAAAATGATCAGGCATCATTATTAGTCAAGCTGGAGTAAATAGTGCATTTGCTATGGACTATTTTCAAATGCTGATCAATACACATTTTGTGCTTTACTATTTCCAGAAGCGGGAATGTTGGATGGACTCTAAACACCGTATCTATCCATCCTAATGAAGCAACAGGGTGGCTTTGCAATATTTTTAATTTGACAAAACAAATGAACAAGATTTTGGCTACAGAGAACATATCATAATGATCAAATCGTTGTGTTCTTTTGATTTGTTCATATTATGAAAAATACATAAGAAATTATGCCTGTATCTTCTAGTGACTTGATATGGGCTCTAATGATGAAGCCCACTAACAAGAGCCTCTGTGAAAACATTAGAAAACATTATAAATCAAAGCACCCTTTTTGTTTACCGACCAATTTGCCATCCGCATCTATTGATTTCAGCCAGAATGCCGAATCTTTGTCTTCCAGTTCTGTAGTGCAGCATCATCCTTCAGAGCCCAGACAGTGGCCTTCTGGGAACAGGAAGTGAATCAGAGTCTGCAGTGGACAGACTGACTCTGATGGCTCCCATCTGGCTGTTCTTTAAGGATTCCATCCAATCAAATTAGCTTTGATTGATCAACAAGTGCTGCCATTGGATGGTAGTCATGGCAATATAAATCACCCTCTCCCATCAATACGGATGGCTTCATTGAAGATGAGCAGTGGTGACAAAGTGTGCATGAATTTCGAGGAAGTTGACTTCCTCTTGTACAGTTTAGTAAATTTGAGGTTGCTGCTGGAGAGAAGAGAGATGATGGTATCAGGATCTTGCTGTTCAAAGATGGATGTGATTCAACATGAACTCTGGATTTACGCATGAAAAACTCATCACAGTTATCTTATAAAATGATTTTCTAGCATGCAAATGAGTGCGCTAATCATTACTTATTAACTGATTATAAAATTTCAAATACTATGCACTTACCAAGATACACGTACAACAAACACAGCTATACATTTTGTTTGGGAAGAAACCAAGGTTTGTTCAATTTAGCATCCATCTGGTATTCAACAATTAATTCACTAACAACTTTTTTTTAAATGAGGAAACATTGCCAAATAGAGCTTCACAAATTGGATGTGGGACTCAATACCACTAAAATATTCAAAGTAATGCACAAACAGCAGTTGGAGTAGTAAGTGCTAGACTGAAACATGTCAAATCAACAAAAAATGAACAAGCAAATCAGTTAAAATGGTGGCATGGTCAATTAAAATAGATTTTATTCACTTCTCTAAATATCTTATCAATAGCTGTAGCCAAAAGCTCTAAACAGAGGCAGTTTAACTTATCAGTCACGACTGTACTGTACTGTTCTACTACCTAGCATTATGAAGCACAAGCGGTATGCTATGTGCTGCAGAATGCATCTCCATTGGTGAGTTTCTTGTTGTTTCAGCTTCTAAAGCCACTGAAAACAGTGACTTCAAATTTGGGCCTGGCAATTTTGTGCTAGCCATGCCAGTGCAAGCTTTTCGCCACTGCGTGTCAATGGAAAAGCATGGAACCAGTTTTAGATTGGGCTCTGGAACTGCTTTAGTGGAAAATAGATAGTGTGGTTATCTAATCTAAATCTAAAGTGAACTGAAGTTAAGTAACTTCTAGTGAAGAAGTAGCTCACAGGAGGAATGATGGTGGGCATGACAATGGAAAATAAATTAGAGCGCTAATTAACTAAAGTGATATGATCCTACTCCTTATTTATCATAATAGATTTTCATGTATTGAGAATTATAAAACTGCTATATCGTGATACCATCTTTATTATGGGTGATACTAATGGGAGCTACTGTAATGTCCACCCCATGTGGTAAACTTCTTCAACTGAGTAATTATAAAAAAATGTGGAAACAAACCATTGAGCACAGCTTCTTCAATATTTCCGCTGTTATGTTTAGCTTTCTTTGCATATAAGTTTAGATCTATTTGTTTTATTGTTATTTCAAAGCTATTGTTTTAAAACTGAAAAAAAGGACTTTGTAAAATTAAAACTATATAGTACCTCATCTCAGTGGAAAAAGTGGAGAGAAACTTGCTTAAAAACACCAGCCATGGTAGATTTAGACTTTTTACTTTGCAGTAATAAACTTCAAACACTATTTGTGTATGAATGAATTGTAAAGTAGCCATTATAATTTAACCTACATGACTGTGGGGGTTTATAAGTATGGTGTCCATTAGTTGTTAATAAGGGTTGACTGAAGCTGTTCAGATTTCAGTCAAACACACCTGCACAATAAACTACCTCAAATCATCTGCATGATCAGGTGATGGCTGTACATCAGAGATGGGCAGTAACGCGTTACTTGTAATGCGTTACTGTAATCTGATTACTTTTTTCAAGTAACGAGTAAAGTAAGGGATTACTATTGCAAAAACGGTAATTAGATTACCGTTACTTTCCCGTAGGAACGCTGCGTTACTAAAACCGTGATTTTTTTGCGAGAATGTCTCTGTGTGCAGATCAACAATGGATCATATATCGATTGTGGGAGAGAGTATGTGCATGCAGCGTTTAAAGCGTGGAAGTACTGACCTTACTTTGAGTTTGATTCCATAAAAAGTGACAAAAACATTAGTGTCCGTTGTGCGTGGGAAGAAAACTTCTTTTTACAGTGAAAAAAACCCCTAAACAAGCACCGAGTGCGCAACTATGTACACTGAAAAAAGTCTAACATGCAGTCATTCATTCAATCTATTAAGTGCCATTCAAAACAGAATAAAATCATTGATTTGATTGTGAAACCCTTTCTTTTTGCATTTTAAAATACCACTTTTGATTTGGATGAAACTAAATATCTGTACAAAGGACACAACGCAAAGTTTTTGATTTCTCTCAAAACATATATTTCTTTTCATGTTGAACAGATAATATCTTTAATTTGAGTCAAAGTGATTTGCACTTGAACACGCCCACCAGAAATAGACCGGGACCCATTTTTATTCTGCATGGCTGCTGGAAACATCATGTCACATCTTTGATTAATTTCATCTGAAAATAAACGTAAGTAAAGCCAAGTGTGTTACAAAAGCTTTTATAATTTGTATTGCCAAAATTGCAGAAAATAACCCCATTTAAGCTGGGTCGACAGCCACCCCTAATTTTTGCATGATTGTAGCTGCTAGCTATAAGCTAGCTAGCTATCCTGCGCAACGTTAGAACTGGTTACCAGAAACCGACCATCACAGTCGGGAATACAAGTTAGTATACTGGTAAAAAACGGCTTTTTGCCTAACTAGCTAGCGTTACCACGATGCATCGGTGGTGGATAAAGCTAGCTAGCATAAGTTCATAGTTCATAACATTCATAGTATAACTCCGTGCTCCGCTTCGTTTGAATTTTTCTGGTGAGCTCGCGGTTTCTAGACACAAGCTTGTGTTTGTGCGCGCACGTTTGTCTCTCTTCATATAAATATCTGTGTGTTATGTGTGTGTACACCGAGCGCAAAAGATAATTATTAATGTGCATGATTTAGAGACAGAAATAACAAGCCAGCATATAAGATCAATGACATAAGACTAATTCCTTCAATTGACTTTCAGGCGCGGCTCGGAAAAATGTGCATTTTCTGAAGAAATTTTAATTTTAACAGCAAAAAATTGACCCTATGCCAAACTTAGTCGCTAATGGCTGGTCTGTAGACTGTTTGGTATGTCATGTTACGTATTTCTTGGTTTTTCTATGTAATGTGTTTTATAGAGAAGTAACATTATTCTTTTTTTTCTGTATGCTTTCAGAACCACAGATCGCTCCATCCATTCCATGGCTGAAGCATACATTTTCATTTAATCTGAACAGGTATCATTTTGCATTTACACTGCACATCCTTTTTAAACATTTCATAATAATCTAGACTCTCCCTCATTATCCTCTCATTCACCTTGCTGATGTGTTGAGGACTTGATAAAAGAATACATGGTATGTCCATATCTGTTCTGTCTCTACATGAGATGCAGTCTCTTGATGTAAATTTGACAACTCTGCTATTAAATGCAGTGATTAATGTAGGACAGCAACGATTAATCAACTCATCAAGTTAATATCTTAGGGTTCTGTATTGTTTTCTTTTTTTTTTTCTTGGGCTTTGTGGAACATTTATGAAAATGTTCCACCATTGATTTAATTTAATGATTATGCAATTCACAATCTGATTAGTCAAATAATTGTTCTAATAGTCTGTGACCAAACAACTATCAAAATAGTAGTTTATTATGGTCAAAGATTTATCAGGTGTGCCAGACTTCAGTTCTTCACTTGTACATTTTGTTCCATATTTTACCTCAAGATATCCCAGAAAGATGAAGCTGAGGAAGAGCTGCAGAGTACCACCATGGCACTCTTCGTCTTCAGGGACAACTCAAGCCTCCTACATCAGCCTCGAGACATCGGGATAATCATTGATGGTGTGGAAGTCCTGAATGAGTTGCCTTCTGTGGCAGCTGGAGTGGCAATGGTCTTTGGACTCTGTTATGCTCTTAATATGGAATATCCACGAGGATTCAGGTTCACCTTTGAGGCTCTTCAAAAGATTATGATGGAGCTTGACTTTAACAAGATGACCTCTAAGATTCGCAAACTTAATTGTGAACTTAACACTGCACAGTAGTGTGTTTGCATGCATGTGTGCATGTGTATGTGCACATGCATGTGCATGTGTGCTTGGTTATTTTGCTTGGTTGGCCTGCAGTGGTATTCTACATTCAAAATTTATAAGAACACCCATTTGAAAGGGAGATTTAAGTTGATTTCATTGATACATGTGTAGATTTTTTTTTTTTTTACATTGTACAGGCACAGTGCACATATAAACATTTTTGAGTACTTGCAAATTGGTTTAAAAAGAGTTTTTATAATGGTTTTATGCCAGTTTTAGACAGGTTGCAGGTTTTATACTGGTTTTCAAAAGATTGCAGGTTTTATAAAACAAACATTTCTCTAATCATTTCTGCCGTAGCACTAAATCTGTATATTACTAATCCTCTCTATTGATTATAGTTAAAATGGTTTGGAACAATAAATAATTTTGAAATAATTGGTTGGCCAACTGTCTTGTTTTTTATAGGAAATGCAGAGCATTTTTGAACTGAAATGAAATGTAAAAAATATAGTTTGAATATATGTAAATCAATTACCTGGCTTCAACACAAACATATTAGTTCATGTTAATTTGGTTCGATGTGAATACATTAGGTTGGTTAAATTTCAATATATTAGCTTGGTTCAATAATTAAAATATGGTTCTATGTAAAAAAATCAATTTGGATCAATGCAAAATTTAAAGTTTCAGTCAAGTCTAGTAATATTGTTTATATCAACATAAAAGTATCAGGTCATATCAAGTGACTCAATTTGGATTCTATAAAGCCAAATATTTTGGATGTGACAACTGGACATCATTTTTTTTAATTTGAATAGGGTTATTTTTTTTTACAGTGTAATGGGAATTTCACAGAGAAACTCGCGGATTCTTCAACTGACCGCGGCACACCTGCACCAGGGTAAACCTCCGCCTACCGCAGTCCTGCTTTACAGGTGAAAATAGAGCAAAAGGACCCAGTGTCTTTGACTTTCTTTATTTTCTGCTGTGTTTTACTTGCATCTATTTGAAAGACTGAGTGTAAACACAAAAAATATTTTATTTTATTTGCTGGAATGTGCAGAAAATAGGTTTAAATGTTAAACTAATTTATTCAAGTCAGAGAATGTTGCATATAATTAAATTTTTGCTTGATGCATAAAGTTAAAAGATTAAAACTGATAAAACAAGTTAAAAAAAAGAGACTTTTCCATTTGATTACATTTTGTATGATGGATTATGCAGAAAAAGTAGAATTGGGCTGAAAGATCTATCGCTTTAGTACCTATTCAGGTTGTAAATCGTGTTTTTAAAAAGTAACTAAGTAACTAAGTAATTAATTACTTTTGAAAATAAGTAATCAGTAAAGTAACGGGATTACTTTTTTGGGGAAGTCATCAGTAATTAGTTACTGATTACTTTTTTCAAGTAACTTGACCAACACTGCTGTACATCAGCTTAAATAAATGGTTATTTAATCTGTCTTACAAAATGTTTGTGAGAGACACTGTTTGAAGTTTTGTTACAGCAGTTCTGTTACAGCAGTAACAATATAGCACCCTGACAGCTTGTGATATTGATAAGTTCATTACCATTTGTACCATTTATACCAGATGTACAAGAAACAATAGATTTGAGAAGACCTGTTTTTGTGCATGCAGGGTTATTGTCTCTTGTTGGGACTCTTTTGACTATATGGAAATAATAATTCATATGAGCTGCCTGGTGATTTATGCAGATGGAGTCTGGGGGCAAAATAAAGAGTCTAATGTACAACTGGGGCCACGTGTTTAGTCTGAGCGCATCAAAAGAATATGAAATTGAGAACGGGGCACGAGGCTAAACAAATGAGCAGCTTTAGAAATTGATAGCAGGTGTTTACATGCGGCATTTTTGCATATTGTAATGTCGAAGCAGGGGTGTGTAATAAACATTACAAAGCGTTGTATAGTCTAATAATCAATGTAACTCACAATGACCTTGACGTTTTATGATGGATTGGGAGACACGGCCTACTGTAATTGCTGCCCAGCCCTCCCTCCCTCTTTCCTTCCTTTCACCCTGCCGCCTCCGCTCCTTCTCTCTTCCCTTTTTTGACATTAAAAACCGCTCCATCATCCTCGATGCGCCGCCTTGTCGCCTGCCGCTCAGATGACCATTAATCGCTTAATTCCAGTAAACCTACGTGCGCACAAAAGGCCCCTGTCTGCTGCTTAATGCATGTGTGATTAAGCTTTTAGGCCGACCACACGGCATTATTAGCAAGCAGGTCCTTGTATAGAGAGCCAAATGCCTTCAGGGGGCCCGAGGGTGGTGTAGGATAGAGGAGGGGTGGGTGCGGAGGGTGAGAGGGGAGGCAAGTTAATGACACTGACCCTCACTTCCCCAACAGCTATTCAATTCAACAATAATAACGGGTCACGCAGCTGATTTATGAGGCTCAGGCTAATAATTGTCAATTGCTAATGCGGGGGTTGGAAGGGGGTTAATGCCAGTAGACTATGCTAAATAAAATATGCTTTGACCCCACTGGGGGGAAAAGCAGGAGGCCAGAAAAAAAATGACAGATGATTTTTCAGATTGCCCCCCTCCCCAAAAAAGCTTGTTGCAGTTTAACTGAGTCTAAATCACAACGTGGTTCGGCGTCTGTGACTTAAAACATTTATCTGGGACCTGACTCTGACTCTAAGCCTGACTCCGGCCTGCATACCCCATCCGTCCGCCTGCATGGCTGCAATAAATTAATAACAACCAAACAATGTGTCGTGGAGAGGCGGATTCAATTACCAAGTTTATTTACAGGGAAAATCTCATGAAGGCCATTGACCAACGTTAAACAGCGCGGGATGAAACGATGACAAGAGCTCCGATAAGAATTTAATTCCATCTCATTTCAGACGATTTTATGAATCAAATTCTTGAACACTGGCAAGAGATTTAATGATCACATCTTTGCGAAATCTTATTTCAGGACCGGTCGATGGCATTTCTCTGCGTTAATGTCGACTTAGAGGTTGGAGTAATTTAGTAATTGATTCCTTGCCTGGCTCTCGCCCGTGCCAAGGCCGCGTTTGAGGGTAATATGTTTCCTAATCTTATCCACTGGAATAAGATTTTTATGTTAATCCACTGGCTGGTCTCTTGGTCACTTGGGAAGAGCAGATAAAGGCTCAGAGGGGCCAGAGAGGCCAGAGGAGACGAGCTGTGCTCTGCTGGAGCTGGCTGCAGCATCTGGAAGACAGTTAACGTAAGATAAGAGGGAAAAATTACACACAACACAACCTGTAGTCCACGAATTCAAAACAGTTACATTCACAATTTATTACGTGATCATTATAAACCCATAAAGGCGAGATGAAATGGCGCTAAGTTGATTTTTCCCCCTCCCTTCTTCTCCTTTACTGTATCTGACGATCACCGTGACCTCTGGTGATCTTATTTCATAGATTTTAACAAGCTGTAAATGCACATAATATTTTCTCCATAAAAATACAAAATACACAAACAACAACACGAGACTGAGCCTGCTCGCAGCAGGCTGTATCCCTGGCGTCTTTTGTGCTGGCTGAACGTTTTTTTCTGCAGACATGGAGAAAGACACCAGCTTCTAATTGAATTTTGCCTCTTTCCCAGATGTCACTTTCCATCTGTGCGCTTGGAAACGCGATGCGCCTTTTACGCACCAGCCTGGAACACCTTAAAGTCTGATGTTTGATCCCCCCACTCCCCCCACCCCAACCCATCCTTTTGAGTTAACATATTTTGGGATGTTCAGTTTTACATGGTGAAAAGAAAGTACACCTAGACAAAATATCCAACACGAATGTGATTTATTACAGAATAATTGCCGCCCATTAATAATAACCCGAATTATTAGTGTAAAGATGTAGCAAAGCCTCCTTTCTCATCTTGTAATCGTTTTTCTCAGATATTTTTCACGCATTTTGCAACTAGAGGGAGACCTTCTATCCATCCCGTCAAATTGAGACATCAGACTAAATTGCCATGAGAAATCGTCCCCAAAATGAATTTTTTATCTGCTCCAGAGCCCCTCCCCTGCAACACGCGGCCTTATTAATAACCGTTTTGATAAGCGTAGGATTTCCTCGGGCGGAGGAGTGAGACATTGTAGGTGAAATGTGACAGCGGGATCCTCCCATCTTTCTCTCTCTCTCTTTATCCTCCTCTGTTACTTTGCCTTTTCAGGGGAGTGGATCCATCCAATCCATCCAGAGACAATGGCATTTTGTTCTACTTTTTGTCCCTCCTGTCGACCCGCATTCCTATATTGCTGAGCAACGATAGTGTGCACTAAATGGAGAGGAGTTCCTCCCATATCCCTTCTATTGTCCGGCACTTGCCAAGGGAATTTAAGGTCTTGCACACATCGCGTTTTCCTGATTTATTTAAGTGAATACATATGGTTGAGGCCCTTTATTTGCACCGTAATTACGAATTAAAGGACAATTATGTTAGTGTAAATCACTGTTTCTTCCTCACTCACGGTGTTTGGAAAAGGTGCTTTGTATGGAGAGTGTTTCAACCTGCAGCCAACAGACCCTGTGCATCCACATAAAAGCTGACTGCACGTCTTGCATCGTGCAAAATCTTTTCAAAAGTCATTGAAGTCAACTCACATTGCAGATTTTCTCCTTTCAGATTTTATATTCTCACATCAAAACAAAATCAAACTGCGGCTTTGGGTGCCAGCCGAACCAGCTGAAAGAATTAAAAGATGTTGAAACTATAAAAAAGGAGGCGTTTCAATAGCTGGTCTATGGCGGAGGGACTATAGACCACAAGAATAAAGAGCAGCTTCAGTGAAAGAAACCGATGGCTAAAAGCTATAATTGTATTTGCCTCGGCGAAATATCAGAAAAGACTTCTCGTTCCTTTGAGCGTTATTAGATTAATTCCCAGAGATGGTTTCTTTTCTCGCTGCCAGACGCGTGGAGGGAGGACGGTGAACCATTTGGCTCTTTGGTTTCAATAATCAAATTAACCATTTGGTACAACTTTTGGGTCCCAGCTCGTGTGTAGAAAGAGAAAATAAAAAAAGAAAACATTTACATAATAGGGACGGTTGTGTCAAGAAAGAATTAACTTTTTTCTGTTCTCATTGATCCCTGGGAAGACAATGTACACAAGGAAGAAAAGGGAGAAACACACTGCAACACGTCAGCAATTGTGGAGAAAAATAATTGATGGCAGAATGCAAGCAGGTTTTCTATTTTTTTTTTTTTTTTTTTTATTTAGCGGGAGCTGCACCTTGTTGTGTTCGGTGCCACATTCAGCCTCATATTCCCCCCTGTTTCAGTTTAAATAAAGCAAGTCAATATTTTTACTAAAAGGCAACAATTAAAAAAATAAAATCGTATATTTTATGTCATGGGGCTATAAATGGTGCACAGTCTATATATAGCTATAGAATATATAGCTATAGGTAATATATCTTATTTTATTTAGTGCCGCTATTTAGAATATGAAATCTTTATGTCTGCTAGCATTTTTCCAGTAAACGTCTACATTGTTTTTATATCAGCCTACAAAAATTATTGTATATAAAACTCAATATTATGACAAAATCAAATATCTCCGAGGTACTACAGTTACAAGAAACAAAGATCCATAAAAATCTTATGATGACGTTTTATAGGTTTTACATATTACAAAATTTTGTCTTAATGTCCAAGCTGATAGCCTCAATATAATAATAATAATAGAAAATACTAACATACTCTAGTCATCATTTTATCCTCAGATTATTATAAGAATATTATTGTAACACTTCGATGTAGGGCCACTACTCATATCAATCACCCAAACATGAACAGAATAATAAATTCAATAATCAAACACTTATGTGCTAAATTTAATAAATGCACCGTAATTGCTTTTTCTTCTTTTTGTGTTTCGATCATTTGAAAGGGAAAACTCGCTGCTTCAACAGAGGACTTGAACTCGGTCCAGTGGAAAAAAAGAGGAAGAAGAAACGCATCGAGAGTGTAAGCGCCATACAAAATGGTTCACCTTATTACGCAAACCAAATTAACCACTCAGCCAATATTGTGAGCCTAAGAGGTCCGATGACTGCCTCGCCAGTTCGTTACTTTCATTAGAAAGATGTTATTTGCCAAATAAACGGAATAATGAAAGTAATAAAGACAATTACAAACTCATTTGAATCATAAAAATACACCCGGAAGTTTCGGGGAGATTATACTGCAGCTGAGCAGGAAAAGATTTGGAAAAATGTTGGCAGAAAAGGCAAAATTTAGTATGAAATCGAAGCCGGAAAACACGTTTATTACCGCGCATAAATTCCAACACGTTGGGCTTTGAGCCCATGGAGACAATTTCCACCTTTCTTTCTACCTCCCCCTTAATAACAGCAACAAAGTCGTGAACCACAAATGATACTGTCCGGATTTAAAATCGAGCTGTGTCTAAGAGTTTCGTGTTAAATAAAACCCGAAGAAATCCAGACAGGCGATACTGCGTGCAGGTAGCACACATTCAGTTTAAAAATCATATACGTGAATGCATATCTCGTTTCTTTTTCTCTAAAGTTGATACAAACAGGTAATTAAAAAATTAAACCAGGTGCTTTTGTAACAAATTGTTTACCCCCAATAAAAATATAGATGGTTATAAGAGATAAAAGCCGACACGTTTGGCTTCACTGCAGAAGACCAGAGTCAGGATCAGTGAAAATAGTCGGAGCAGACGGGCAGAAAGAAGAGGTAGAGGGGGAATACTATGTGAAATCCTGCCCAAGGTATACGGTCGCTTAAAAGGCTTAAAAGCTTGGAGAAAATTGGATCAGGGAGAATCGTCACCCAACTTTCATTATTTCCAAGTGGTGTGATTGAATTAAAGGGCAAGATGGTGGTTGGAGAGGAGTGGGGTGGATGGGTAGAGGGGTGGGCGGCGGCGGCGGTGGTGGTGGAGGGGTGCGTAATGGCGAGGTATTAAATTCTAATTAGAGATGCAGGGGATCAATGATAGGGAGGTTGGACAGCCCGGGCCCCCAGTGCCAGCCCAATAGACTGATGAGTTATTGTCATGTAAAAAAGCGCTAGCAATAAGACCAAACGCTTTGCTATTGTCCAAGCGGAAAGAGCCAAGTTTATTATGAGGACTATATGCTCTAGAGACCTCGGGCTAGGCGGCTCTTAGGGGGCTTTTCATAAAACAGGGCTAGGTTCCTATAAAGGAGGCCAGTTTTGGAGCAGGCGCTGAGCAGTGAACATCTACCCACCGTCCAGCCTTTTTTTCCCCAATCAGTTCAAACCAAACAAGTAATCTTTCCCCCCAAACTCAGACCGCGCGTCCTCCTCATTTTTGTTTTTATTATTTTTTTCTTTCAAACCCATTTTTTGGGTGCTTTTGTTTGCCATTTTTTCCAGGGAAGTGCAGCTTTCTAACTCTACCGAGCCTTCTCAAATGTATAAAATGGAGTATTCTTACCTAAATTCCTCTGCCTACGAGTCATGTATGGCCGGGATGGACACTTCGAGCTTGGCATCGGCCTATGCGGACTTCAGTTCGTGCAGTCAAGCCAGTGGGTTTCAGTACAATCCCATCAGGACCACTTTTGGGGCCACCTCCGGCTGTCCGTCTCTCACGCCGGGGTCCTGCAGTCTGGGGACCCTGCGGGACCACCAGAGCAGCCCGTACGCCGCAGGTAAGCAGCGGCTCCAGAGCCTCAACCCGGTGTATTATAGGACGCCTTGATTGCATTTGAAAATGGAAATGTGTTTAGTATTTACGAAACGAAATTTGCTTACACAAATGAAAGAATTTATCACGTTAGAAGCGATTGCAGGCAAGCGGTAATTCGGTTACGGGGTTATACTATCCCAGTCACACCCAAAACCGCCAACAGAATTATCTTAAGCTGCCAAAATGATAGGCATAATTTATTTACTTTGCGATGAGACATAAAGCTTCGAAAATAATTAGATAACCAAAGACTAAAGCTCATTATTGACACCGAATTGGAGTTACAGTAGCAACAAGCGGGGCGGATGGGAACATTATGACAAGTTTTCAAACTTGAGCCTCAATCTGAGGAGAACAATTAGTTTAACATTACAATTAACCCCATCACAGGTCTGCAACGTTATCAGTTCTGAACTAATTCAAAGGTAATCAAAGGCATAATACAATTGGAAGCTTTAGCCCAGCGTCCTTAACCGGATTTTAAACAAAATATTGAATTTACTTCCATTTGACAACATCACATTTACACACCCTCATATCTCCCCATTACTGCACCGATAAGACCACTGCACGTGTAACCATGACATTTCATTCACAGTTCCATACAAACTCTTCACGGATCACGGGGGACTGAACGAGAAGAGAAAGCAGAGGCGCATCCGGACCACTTTCACCAGCGCACAGCTGAAGGAGCTGGAGCGGGTTTTTGCTGAAACACACTACCCGGACATCTACACTAGAGAGGAGCTGGCACTCAAAATCGATCTGACTGAAGCCAGAGTGCAGGTACATAACTACCGACTCCTTTTACTCACAGTTACGCACTGGTGGATGCAAATGAGAACTATTTCAAAATACTGGGTCTAATCAATCATTATCACTAGATTTTAAGCAAAAGTTGAACTGCTTTCACAATGTGAAGGGCTGAGTACTACTGCTGTGTACACATTGGCAAAATAGACAACGTCTTTCTTCTGAGGCTTTCAGATATTAAAACATCTTTATATGACTAAATTATTTAGAGAACTCAACTTTTCTGTCGCCCTTTGCTTTGTCAGTCTTCTAGAAATTTAAGTCACGGTCGTTAAACGTTTCTACTTCCACCTTTTCACAACTAAACAGGTATGGTTCCAAAACCGACGTGCCAAATTCCGCAAGCAGGAGCGGGCTGCAGCAGCGGCTGCAGCTGCAGCCAAGTCCAGTTCTGGAAAAAAGTCCGATTCGAGAGATGAAGACAGCAAAGAGACCAAAACCACCGACCCTGACAGCACAGGAGGACCGGGCCCGAACCCCGTGCCCACCTCCAACTGCGGCGGGCCGAGCCCTACTGCAGTCCAAGTCAACACCACCGGGAACGGACAAGCGGACCAAGTGAAGACCTCCGTGTCCACCGGCATGGGAGTGACAGCACCAAGCCAAGGCTGGGCCACCGCACCGGGGACCATCACCTCTATCCCGGACTCATTGGGCGGGCCCTTCGCCAGCGTACTGTCGTCTTTGCAAAGACAGAACGGAGCCAAAGCTACGTTAGTAAAGACCAGCATGTTCTAATGAAGCTTCACATCGGGGAAAGAGAAGCAGAGCAGGGGAAGAGAGATACGTTTCCCCCTTCTCTGGAGACTGAAAAGCAATCGCCCAAGACTGACTTAAGGACAACAAAAAGCAGTTAGGAAAAAAGATTACTACTGTTATCTTTTATTTTTACGCCTTGCGTCGTTTCTTGTGGCCAGTTGGCAGTTTGCGGCAAACATATCCATCTTGACAAGTCAGATCGTCTTATAATAATAATAATAAAAAAAAGTTATTTTCTACAAACAAGTGCAAGTTGTGTAAAATCTTTTCAAGCATGTCTCGGGACGAAATACACTGAGAAATAAGACAGAAAAGGTCTTTTTCTACGTGCACCAATGTTATCTAAACAGCCATTATTCATGCATTAATTAAAAACACATTAAGCTTGAAATAAATACTTAAAATCGGATCAATTGACTTGTTAAGATGAATATATTTTGGTCAGATTTGGAGCATAAACAAACGTCGCCGCGCTGGAAAGGCGTAGTGCCATCAGTGAGCAAAGGAGCCTCGTTAAGTCACATTAAATGTCAGTGTTCATCAGATGCTTTGTTTCGTTCAGAGACGTTGAATTTCCACGACTGAGGATGCTTTCCACAAACATGGTATGAAACAACCAATATCCAACAAGACGCTGACGCATTTTGCTGTTTTGTTCTCTGCAGACAACCTGCTGTGTGGAAGTGGCCTCTTACAGCTGTGTTTTGGTTTCTAAGGCTGCTGAGAGTTTAGTTTCTTTAAATTATCGATATAAACACAATTATTTCCTCAAGAAAAAAGGCACAAACTTACTGCAATGTTCACCTCTGACAGGAAATCTGTATGTTTTGTGTGTCTTTCTACGGCAATGTTTTTGTGGCTCAAAATTGTATAGTGTTAATACGTATTATTGTCTCCTATAGTTGAACCATAGGCCATACTCCCTCGTAGATCGATCATACAAGTCTTTTTGATGTTTTACAAAATTCCCTCGGAAGAATTTATTTTGGGTAAAAAAGGGGAATGGATGCAAACATTGTATTTATTTCTATATAATTTGCATGTTGTCTCTTTGTCTGATTTTACAATGATTTCCCTCCCATTTTGTGAGCATTATGTAACATGTTTTGTCCAGGATCTGAAAGTTATTTATATGTAGGTAATGAATGCTTATATTTAAGAAGGAAATATTTCTACATGTGCACATAGTTTTCCAGGTGTACCATTGAAATGATTGTTGATGATAAAAAAAAAAAAATAATAGTCCATATTGTTTTGTCATGTTTTTCTTTGGGAAAGAAATCGTGGAAATGATCGGTTATTATTCTTTTTGTAGTATACGATTCTTGAACAATTTTGAAAAAACAAATTTTGTCACGGTGGTTTGAAAAGGGCGAAGATTTCAGCACCACGGACAGCACCGCGACGTTTCACAATTCGTTCTTTCCGATTGACTTTTGGGAAAAAGAAAAAGAATGGGAGAAGGTAATCCGGCCTTTAGTTTAATTTATGAAACTAGGATGTTTCTTTAAAAACAAACAAACAGACAAACAAACAAACAGTCAGTCAATCTTTCTTCAAGAAACTAACTCTTATTAAAAGGCAATGTTTAAATTCGGGGGAAATATTGTATACGAACTTGAAATTAAACTACACTAAAATACACTAATTATTTTTCAAGAAATGAAACTCAATCAGGTTTATTTTTAAAATGGTAAATAAGGAGTTAAACAAACTGGCTGACACTTTTTCTTTTATTAAAAAACATCCGTGGAATCCAGTTTTTTGACTCAAGGCACAATTTGGGAATAATCGCTACCAGATTTTAGGTGAGATCAAAAATACGGAAATCCGTTAGTTGAACACAGAATTCGTTTCATGTATAAGCCAGAGAGTCCATCGAGGTAAAGGTTTTAATTTTATGAAGTCACATTTTAAAAAGGCACTCTAATAAAAAACTCAGGACCTTAATAGGCACCTCTTTGAATTTAAGGCCAAATAAATGTTCGGAGTCGTTATTCTCGGTTTATTCTGACCCAACTTGAGTATTATTTTAGTATCACCTGAAAACATCATTAGGCTACAGACGGGTTTTTTGTGTTTTATCATTAGAAATTTATGGTGCTGTCATAAAAACGCACATGGAAAAAAGAGGTTTCTATTCTCACTGGGTTAGAAAGAGCTATTAAATTATTTGATAGTTTATCAATAGGAAGACACATTTTAAGCAATTTCTATGTAAATCTTTAAATAACACTCGAAAATTGGTTACGGTCAGCTTTTTGTTCTTGGAGTCACATGACACATAAAAAGGACAAAAACAAATACGCTGTGATTACAGGTGAAATGACTGAGCATAATATTTGTCCGTTTACTCATGATTCCAGACCTGAAGAGTTTCGCTTTGTGACACTTTTAACAAACAGGCATCTTACTAAATGTACATTTTAAAGCATTTATTTACTTTTCTTCTGTAATTTTATTGCAAAATGACCAGACAGAAGCAGGGCGTTAATGTATAACATTTTATTTATAAACATACAGTATGCTATAAATGCAAATGCATTTAAACATCAAATTAATCTATATTTCGCATAGTGCTCAGGTGAATATTACAATAAATACAGAACAGGCGTAAAAGGTTTCATTCCCCAACTATCCTGCGATAAGAAGACCGTCTGAATATAGAGCTCCGTCTCAAAGATCCCGCTATAAGAGACTGGGCTTGACAATTATTCGTTAACTAAATTGAGAAAAAAAAATACACAATCATAACAGAAGTTTAAAAATACTGTAGATCAAGAGATGACCCCAGAGGGGAAGCTTGGCTATAGGACACAGTTCAGGAGGAGAAAAAGGAGGCTGTTTGCTAGTTTGCTTTCATACAGCAAATCATTTGGTTTTAGGCTTAAACGTGCACTTTTTTTCATTACATCCACAACACATAACAGGAAGAGCTCTTCTCATACACCTTAAAAAAGAAGCAAGTGACTGAAAATGTGCAGCCAGCGCCACAAATCTTTAGTTTTCATCCAACCAAATATTGCACAGGTGCAGCTGCTGCTGGTATATGTTTATAGTATTTTTGCTCTTTACCTAGTAATAACGTGTATTAGTGATTTTTTTTTTTAAATTTTCAAGGTATAAATGAATTCTATCATTGAGCCATTATCAAAATTACCTCAATTAAAAGCATAGAGAAGTCTATATCACTCTAGAATAAAACATCCAAATTAAATGAAATTTTCCCCTGCATTATACATTATCTGTCTTTTACCAAGTAGACATCACACGCTTTATTTCATTTTATTCCAGTCTTTGCATTTTTTATAGCACTGCAAACCACAGAGGAATGGAGGCGGGGGAATTATGAAATCAAATTTGAGTGAAAATAAACAGTACTTATCAACTAAAATAAAGCGTGATGTGAGGGAGAGCTGCAGCCTTCTTGTCTGCAGTTTAAAATTTGGCCAGATCCCTCCAACAAAATAAAATAAAACAACATAAAATAAAGGAGAAATAAAACACCATCATACAGCTGGTGTTTTTTCCTGCATCACCTTGCTTTCCTAAGGCACATTGAAGTCTTGACTTTCCAAGCTGATAGATTGGAAGAGGAACAACCTGCTGTGACCCAAAAGCACAAAACCAGCTTTTAAGTCCTGTTATTGCCCTAATGATGAACCTACATCCATACTATGTCTTTATACTCGAAGCTAATTTTATTCTGTAAAGAAAAAGAGACACTGGAGGTCACTGCAAGGGCCAAAGGATAAAAATAGTGGCTTGCTCTATATTGTATTTGAGTCTAAATAGTCACCTTTATTGCACTTTCTATATCTGTTTGCTGTAATTTATCACTTAACTGAAGGAGGATACATTTATTAATGTGTTTTGGATTAAACCTGTTTAGGCTCTCTGTCTGCCTAGCTGCCTTACCGCATAATCTATATTCTTTCCAGTTTTTGGATGCTTATCCCTCCAAATTAAGAAAATCTCTCTTAAACGATAAAAAGTGATATAATATACTGGCAATAATTCACATTTTTGAACACCTTGTTTGTGTGTTCATTCAGACAGTACAGGGCATCAACATAGTCTACCTGTGTTTGAAGCATCTGCAGATGTGTTTTCTTTTCAACATGGCTGCCGCCTCAGAGCAGTCTTTTTCTCGCTGCTGCGTGATGAAACACAGTCTGTGGTGGCATGAGGACCAATCAAATCCAGATTTCACTCATGCATCAGATGACACACATATGAAGATTTTTTTTTTTCCCCACATTTGGGCCACATGATGAATCTTGAATGGTTATCGAACTGCAGAAGATGCAAAGATTCTGACACGCTGCGAAGGACGTGATTTGCAGATAATCAGGTTAAAACAGGGATGGGGGGGTTCTTCCTTTGAACCTTGTGCTTGTCAGTCGAGCGTCACAATGTGGTTGGCTGTCCGGCAGCTTGACAGGAAAGGAAAAGAGGGGAAAGAGAATCAAATTGGCAATTTTTATAAACCACAATTGTTTTTCCTGGGACTTCATGTTCAAGGACATGGAGCTTTAATGAAAGAAGACCTTCTTAATTTGAGATAAAGACTCAGGAGTTTTCTGATAGAGGCCCTGATTTGATTTTGCGGTTTACTGATCCCCGAATGATAACGGCTGTTGAGAGGTTACTGAAACACGAGCTGTGTTGTTTGAAAAAGTTTTGCTGTTGTGCAGTAAAAGTGAAAGGGACAGAAAGTTACTGTCTTCCTCTTCTGAGTGCAACACCCCCATTTCCTCCTTCTGCCCGTTTCAGCTTCACTGCATCTGGTGCACCTGTATTAAGCTGCGCTGGCGAGGATTTTCATATTAAAATACACTTGTCCTATCAGCCTCACAGTTACGCTGCAATAAAGAGTCTAAGTTTTGAAACACACTGAAAAGTTTTAGCATAAAATAGTGTCAAGTTTACTTTGAAAACAATAAATCAAAATAAATTTGGTTTGTTTTTCTACCTGGTTCATGAGAGCCGTATTTACTGCTGCTGCTCACATTATTAAAATCTGCATTTATTCATCATTGAAAATAAGACATATGGCCAACATTAGCAAACAATAAGGGAGAAGAATACCTTTCCCTTTTTTTTTTCTTCTAATTTTATACAAAGATTAAACTTTTTGTTTTGTGAGGATGATGCAAAAAGATAGTTATTTATTTCTGGTTATTTTTAGTTATTTATGGTGGTGTTGTTTTCTAATTCCGTACACCCTGACCACAGACGTAAACATTCCTTGTGAATGTTCCATTCTCCCTGGGAGACATAGATATAATGTAGGGGGAGACAGAGGAGGAAGACATAGGAGAGGGTTCAGGAGGACTCACAGCGGGAGCGGATGTAGCACTGGTGGCAGTTGAGGAGGCCGTTTTTTATTCGAACATCCGTCCCTGTGGTTGTATCGCCTAACTGTCCTTT